>NW_007930915.1:41201-46175 GCF_000280675.1 Beauveria bassiana ARSEF 2860
CACTCGCGTCTTTGAAAGGCAGCGAATGATATAGTATTCGGGTAGATTGAAGATGTTTTTTCATGATAATACTGCTAAAGCCTGACATTGTGAATACGCTGGGAGAAAATAATCTCAAACGCTCAAAGTCTATACTATGATATACTTAGGATTGATTATTCATAAAATCGATCGAATTCGAATCGAGTTCGATCGAGCCTTGGCATTCGATAGACATCGAATCTACGGCACAGCTTCCATATTCGATTCGAATCTGTGTTAGCCACGTTCGATTCGAAGCGAATCTTGACAAGGCACGTTCGATTCGATTCGAGTCTTCAGGGGTCGCATTCGATTCGAACGCCATGTCTTGGCATTCGATTCGATAGATTCGATAGATGTCCAACCCTGGGACGATCCATGTGGCGAGGCGTGCTTGCATTCGTTTCGATTCTTGTCGGCTGTTAATTGGGCATCGGCTATAGATGGGAGGCATTTCGCCCCTTGGAGCTGCACGGCGTCGTGGCTCGTACTCAGCTCCTCATGTCAGGCACAGGACTTCAACCTCCTTTTCCTGAACCTTAGACACCATACGCTCCCACCAGGGTTGCCTCTCGGTAATGGTACGGGGCAGTTCCATGGTTGGCGCAGGCACTGGAATTTCATTGTTTATCCAACTCTGGGATGCCCACCAGAGCATCATAGATTGCGACACTCTGCTGCAGGAGTTTTGTTCGCAATAGCAACTAGCAACATTAGGAAAGATTATGGATTGTTTTTGGCTTACAAACTTACACTGCGAGCAGAAGTATCAATGACCTGCTGAAACCATTCGTGTGCGATTCGGAATTGATCTTCAACGGTGGCCAACAGTCCGAGGAGAAAGACTGGTTCAAGAGATGCCTGGCATGATAGAGATGCTCTTGGCCAAGTCGGCCATATTGGCAACAACCGCAGGATGTTTTCGAGGGAGTCTTGTCAAAGGTCAGCCCAGTGTGGCTATCAGACCGACAGACCTAGACCGGCCCGTTCGGGCTGTCGGTCTGGGTTCACGAGGGCTTGTGGTCTGTCGGTCAAGGTTTGTCTGGAGTCGAGGGGCCGGTCGGTCTGGGTCTGATTATGCAACCCTCTCATTGGCTACTTCTGCTACAGCCCCACTTATTGTCACCGGCGAAACTGCTCACCTAAAATAGGGATATTGCCTGTGGGGCACCTCACTACCAGGCCGACCAATAGGGCCCTAATAACATCCTATCCCAGACCGACTCAGACCACCCAATCCGACCGGCTGCTCTGGTCTGTCGGTCTGACGACAATCGCCGGTCGGTCGGTCTGCGGTCTGAAGTGGTCTGCCAGACGGTCTGTCTGTTAGCCACACTGGGTCAGCCAGCTTATTTCGACGCAATGAAGCGGCAAGGCTCCGACTTACGTGAAGAGGCGGCACTGTAAATAAACCATTCCAGCTCTCCATGCTTCTGCAGTTACCTCGGTCATTTCTCAGCTTCGCTGATAACGAATGTCTCGCCCTTTTGGCGGATCCTCTCAATCGGCTGTTGCTCTCTTTCTTGCGCAGCTTTCAGCTGTCCCATAGCGGCATCACTGAGTGGGATTCTTCCATACATGGGCAAAATTGTACGTACAACACGTTGTACAACGCGTTGTGTAGTTTGGCCCCGGATTCTTTAAACTACACTTTTGGGCTGTTGTACAACTGTTGTACAACGCGCTCTGATTGGCCCATTATTTGCTCTCCCCTACGATTATGCCCCGCCATGCCCCCGAATCTTCAGGCGGGAGCCGTTGGGAAACGCGCATCTTTACGCAGAGGACAAGGGGACCGCCAGTTTGCAAGAAAAAAGAAAAAAAAAAGAAAAGCAGGCTAGGGTGCGATTGAGACTACAGGGACCAGCCTACAGACAACCCAGCCTGTAAAGATAACGGCGCCTGAGGGTGGCACTACCCAGCCTGTAAACCATGCTGGCAGTAGACACCGCTGTAATCCACTAAAGTGCCCAAGCCGCTTAAACTACAAACTTTTGCATGGGCAACGATTGCCCAGCACTCAGTTGGCCGCGTAGTCAATTGTTTGTCTCAAGGCAAAATTAAACAAATTAACATTAATATCCCATACACCCAGATATAGCGCTATATTCTCATAGATTCACATGTGTTGCTGCCAATATCATCAACCAGGAAGGTAATGGCTCCAGGCGCCGGAACTGGGCAATCTGTCTACTTGACCTTCAGGATTACTGTTACCCCTAGCTGACCCCTACATATGACACTCAGGCAGTCACCACGTTGACAAGCCGCGGCTGTAAGTCATTCGTATTGCAATCAGTGGCATTTTTATTGGCCTTTGTATCTTTTATAAATATCATAGTCATGATGCTCAGCCAAATGACGTTGAAAAGCAGGCAGTGTGTGGAATATGGCCTTTTTCTCTGCGCATTACGGAGCTAGGCATTGCACAGAGCGTTGGCCAATATTCTTCAGATGCTGCGAAAGCAGATGATCTCTTAAACGATAGGGGGAGCAGAATTTGCGAAACCTTTAATTTAGTACAATAGTCTTATCCCAGAAGCACATAAAACATTAGTATTTCTCGCATTTCTGTGTTCTGCATAGAGCATTGAGCTTTGGCGCTAATTTTGGCACCCGTGCTTCCTTCCGTATGCTAAGTGATAACATAGCATAAGTGGTATATAGCCTATGTTTAAGCCTCGTAGGGTCATCTAGCCTGCTCGTGTCTACGTAAACTAGCTCCGCAAGAAGTCAACGCTTAGATAAACTATAGTTAGTTTACGGCTACTAGTCTCTAGCATCTAAGTTAGCATCATTGCGCAGCTGTGTATTAATTTCGGTTATGCTGATTATATTAAAAAATTCTTTTCGCGTGGCGGTTTTAGCAAGTTTTCGGAGGTAAGCTCTAGTCGACCGTACCTTGCTTTCCACAGTGAGATACATCTAGTATAACTTAGTTCCTTTTGATTTAGCCTCTTTAATAGTTCCAGATTCTCGGCGCACCTCTGAGCTAAGAGAATCTCGCAGTTCAATGAACTTGATAAGCGTTGTATCCGTCTTAATTTCGTTCAGCTTCACGGTGCTCGCATGTGTCGGTGCACGAGGATCGACAAAACGGCTCATGTGGCCTGCTGCTTTTAGCAAGGCCTTATTTGAGGGTTGACCAAGGAATGCCGCCACCGTGTCACACTGCACACGTTGGTTGATGTAGGCCTGGTACGTTGCTGCCTCTTTGTGCTGTATAACCTGCTGCAGCTGCGCTTGAGTTCCGACGGCTAGGGCCTGTCAGCACGCTATAAGATTTATGACCATAGGTATGCTCACCTTCAACTGCCTCGCCGGATCCTCGTCGAATGCAGTACGGATTCAGTATCTGCATAAAACCTGTGGTAAGACCGAGTCTTTGGAGATAATAAAGATAGGTATGATAGTGTAGCGCCTCGGTGGGTGATGTTTGAATCGTTCCCTCATGAGCTACCAATGCCTGCCGAAAGATTGGGGTGTCTTTGATGTCGTCTTTCCAGTCAAAGTCTATCGAGTGTCGCGGCGCGCGAACCCTAATCCTGTAGAAATCTTCTACACTTTGAACGTCTGACTTGAAAGCATTGTCCAACAGTGCCAAAGAAAGAAATGGAAGAATTGCATCAAATAAGAGCGTGTCTACCTCATAGAAGATGAAGGTTTTTCTAGCTCGATTAGTAATTAATCTTGAGGCTGCCAGGTTCATACTTACGGGTTTTCCCTTCGCTCCCAACCTTTCGTGAACCTTAGAGTCACCTCCATGACCGGAAGGTCTCTTCCGCCATCAGGATCTTTCAAAAGGACCAATTTCACGTCCCTGTAGCAAATGGTCTTGAAATCATCTTCTTCTGCATCCCAATCTTCTGCATATTTTGGCTGATCTTCCCCGTTCTCGCTGCCGTAGTAGTGATCCGCGATAGCTTTCTCACTGAGCTTTTTATAGGCAAGAACCCTAGGACGAGTCGCTGTGTATGCTTGAATGAGAATCAGAAGGGCTAGTTGAATGCGTTGCCGCTCATCGGGGAACACCGATGTGTCGAGCACCCAATGGTGGTGTAGAACAAGATAGACATCGTCGATATTCATGACAGGTTTTTCCTTGACCGAAGTATCGAGATTGTATCGAATCGTCAAATAGCCGTTAATATACTAAGCCCCGCAGCCGGGAGGCGTCAGAAGTCAGTTGGCAGGCGGAAGTCTCAAAAATCTCACATCGTTGATATCTTCGTTTGCTAGTTTGTCAAAGTCGACTCCAGCTGATTTTCGGTACACTTGGAAGAGTATTCTCTTGTAAGCATGGACTGTGCTTCTTTTGCGTATTTTTCCGTGCGTGTCTAGCATCCATTCCAGAAAGGTCATGATGTCTTCCTTTGTGGACTGCAGCAGATGATCTTGGGGGTCCGTCTGCAAATGTGCACAGTGCCTGAATTGTCAGCAACCACTCAAAGTTCTGAAAAAAGTATTCTTACCGTGTCCATTTCTCTTTGACACCATGCATGTTGACTTTGGTTGTGGGAGCATGTCGCCTTTTAACATCACAATTTGTGGCAAGCCGTTGACGTTTTGATCGGTAGTACTCTGGAGGGCGTTGGATGAGAGCGAGACTCTTAGTAGCCGTCATGTCTTTAGCTTGAAAGAGCGAGGCCCAGGAGGATAATAATTTGGCAAAACCCTCTACTGCGGTGAACTTATATGTGCTGAGCTCTCATTAAAATTAATTGGGCGCTACTGGATGGCATGGTGGTGTGGGTCTGGTGGGTGGCCGGCGCTTCGCAAGTTGGCCTCCAAAAGCGGCATCCCAACTTCCAAAAAATGCCATCGTGTCCGCCCGAACTCGAGGCACATTTGCGGTGAACCTGCACTTTATTCGCAAAGACAACGACTTGAGGAAAAACGGCCAACGTTGTACGAGGAACTGGTCATGGCGGTTGACTTAGGACAGAGACATAA
>NW_007930915.1:46275-48414 GCF_000280675.1 Beauveria bassiana ARSEF 2860
AGCCAAAAATCTTCATTTTAAGAAGAGATATTTTCCTGCATCGCCCACAACTGATCCTATTGTAATATAGCAATAATTGCTGCACATGTGTTAAAATAACTAACTATTTCTTTTCCCACTAAAAAGTTTCGGGTACCTGACGGGTATCTGGCGGCGCTGCTCCACTCACTAAAATGGCTGCCGCTATTATTCTTGGTTAACCAAAAAAGTGTGACAGTCGTTTCGCCCCTTCTCTGTATACTGGCGGACCTCTCGTATTTTAGCAGCATTTGGCCACTGAAACCGAAAAATGCAACACCCACCAATGGTTGGAGCCATTTCCAGCTGGCTAGACACAAGTAGCGTAAGGTAGTGACGCAGCTAGGTACCGTGGTAGGTGGAGAATCGGTACCTTCTACACTAGAAGGCAGAATAAATGTCCCTTTCTTGTTAGTTAACTTATCAAACAGTGGGTGGGTCTTCTGTTGGCGGATGGAGTCATCAGGTACCATGTACTAGCGTAATGATTCTGAGCAACATTAAAATATGAAGGCAGGAACGGAATAAATGGCTGATTCCGGAGAATTAACTTTTTAACTATGGAAGCCTCTTTCTCCTGCATCGCCAGAAGCAGATTCTGTCACATGGCAGTAATAGTTGTTGTAGATGTGCAATAAGTAAATAGCTAAATCCGACGGCCTGTTTCCACTGCTTAAAGTCTTAGATGATAAGTGGGTACTTAGCGGGCGCTTGACGGCAGCTAGAATGGCTGCTAACTACTAGTCTTAGTTAACGAAAAAGGGGACATTGGTTTCGCCTTTCTCTGTATCTGTATGGACCGTAAAGACAATAGCTATGAGGAGCAGAAATTGGATGTCAGTGGCTCATGGGCTTTTTGAGTAACAGCTTAGCTTCAGAGTGGATACATGTTATAGGCTTATAGTTGCCCTATTGGATTCTCCACCGGGCGTATTATATTGAATGAATGAATGCATCTGTATTATATAATATGTATTATAATAATATTAATATCGTTTTGATGTATACATACCATAACATCAGCTGGTCCCAAAAAAAAACGCAGGAAACTGGCGTGGCGCGTGTTTTCAAGTTGCTGCGCTGTTGTTATTTGCGATCGAAGTCGCTGGGTAAAGCACGGCAAGACCATGCCGGACATTGCAATCTTGCCAGGTGGAACTTGTTGTCGTCATGTTTGCACAGCCGTTCCATCGTGGAGACTGCTTGCTCCATCGCCACGCTTTGAGGGTCGCGCATCCCGCTGAATGTTCTACTGCCATGCTTCCCCGCCCTTATGAAACTACCGATTCCGCATAGGGTGTGGCTATTTCCGAATGGCTAGCGACCTGCGACGAGGAGGACCAAAGCAAGAATAGGCTCAACGGACGGTGGGGAAGAAAAGGGCAGAAAGAGCTGTAGGAAGAGAGCAAAATCTCGATCCTGTCTCAATTCAAGGTGAAACGCGATGGCTGACCAGCGGAATCGTCCAGCTAAGTTTGTTCAGCAGGAGATCTCGCAACAGCCCTTCTGGGTATATATTCATATAAGACCAAACAAATCTCCGATGCGCTGATTTATTTGTATCGTTGACATTGAATATGCGAGCTGCGAGTTTCTGCATCGTGTTCGGCCTTGCCGCTCCTATACTAAGCTCTCCAACGACTGCAGCGCAGCCCGCAACAGTTGGGCGTTGGCAGCCGCTGGAAAGTCAAAAAGTTTTGGATCTTGAAGTCGTATATGGAAAGGATGTGAAACAATTATTTAAGACGCCGTGGAATACTTGGGTGGCTACTGTGGACGTGATCTTTCCGGAGTCCACCTACACCGTACCATATATGGCTACACTGCCTACTGCCGCCATAGCGGCCTCTATCTCATGGTCGGCGACCTCTACTGACGCTGCCACCACTACAATGTTTCTAAAGGTTTCAGAATATGTCATATCGAACGATGCTGGGGTCAATTCGGCTGCTGTCACTTCTTCTTCTGACGCCATGCCAACAACAACCAGAACTTCCGGTGCAAGCTCTCCACCAAGTTTGACGTCCAGCACAACGCCAACTACAACGTCGACTTCAGTATCCGACCAAAGGCCGGAATCGGCACTAAGTTCAGCACAGAGCTCTACAGAAAGTGCATCAA
>NW_007930916.1:0-47271 GCF_000280675.1 Beauveria bassiana ARSEF 2860
ACTTATTAACTATATTATTAATATAATAATAATAATAATAATAATTTATTTTTAGTGTTTTTAGTAGTTTAATAATACTAATTTAAAGTTAAGAGGTTAAAAATTCTAGGCTATAAGGTATATAGGCTATATAGTTATATAGCACCTTCCTTAGAGAGGTGGGTGCGTGGCACGTATACTTGTACTATATGTCTAACGTATGCCTATCTAGGTAGGTACGTACCGGTCTTCCCCCTGCCAGTTCAGCCTTTTCACCTCTCATTCGTCATTCACTTTCGAACCCCCCCACACTCAATACCTTCCATTCACGCGCATTTTCATCGCGTCGCACTTTTTCCCACCTAGCAAAAAGCCATACCATCCAGTCCCAGCCAGCAGCAGTTATCGTCCCATACCACCATACCACTGCCACACACGCCCTCGACGCAGACTTTCCTACCTGTCAACCTGTTACCGTTGCTGCCCGCTCTCACCCCCTCCAATTTTGCTGCCACTTCCGACGACGTGCATGAAGTCTTGGTTTTGCGCTTATGCAAGATCCGTCCGTGAGCTGACCATCCGTGGCTTGTTTCCTGCCTGTTTTCCTCTGCCCCCGTTCGTACCGTTGCTCGCCGCTGTTCACTTTTGGGCTTGCTTTGCGCCGCCCTCCATCTGTTGAGACACCCACTCACTCTTCACCACCGCGAACAGGCTCAGTCCTTTTCTTCTCTCTACTCCAACGCTCGCATTTTTCTGCCATGGGTACGTTCACTTCTCCGCACTTCTGCACCACTCCGTCCTTGCTCTTCCTGGCCCTCGTCGCCGCACGCTCTGGACACATCAACACTTCTCATTCAAGCTACTTTTTTTGCTTTGCCGATCCAGCTTCTCTGTGTGGGCTTCGTATTGTTCCTCCTTCTTCTCCCACTCACTGGTACAAGATCGATGTCCCATCCTCTTTTGTCTCTTTTCTCATGTAACTTCACTGCCCCCGCCTGTTGCACTTCCTCTGCCAGAACTGCGCATCGCGCATTACTCCCTTGTCACTCTCGTCTCGTCACCCTTTACCAATAATATCAGGCAACCACGGTCCTCTGCGAAAACCAGCTGCGTCAATACGACATTGCTTTCTCAAAACTTGTGCCCGTGGTCCGGTGCCCTACATTTCTCTCCTTAACCCCACCATCCGACCCTCGTCTTTCTCCCGCCACCATTCTGACCTTGATGTCCCACGACTTTGCTCCTTGCACATTCTTCATTTTGCAGACTTACCTAACATCTGTACCTAGCTGATTCTGGCGACACCTACCGTCCTGTAAGTGAACCTACCTGGCCCTGAATTAGCTTTGTACCATGGCGTTTGGTAGCCATGTTACGCCGTTGCTGTTGCCCAGCTACCCTCTTCGGACTCGATTCCGCGTGTCACACTCGGTAGTGTAGGTGCGTCGCGGGGTGTATGCGTGCCCGCACACTCGCATACACACCGCGAACGTGCTTCACACCCGAACAGTCTCGTACACCCACGCTAGCTCGAGCTCCTTCAAATGACATGAATGGTGTGCTCGGCCAAGAATGCCATGCCCGGGCGACAGCAGCGAAATGTTACACCAACGACTAGGTACTCTGACCAGAATGATTCTAACGCGCAAGCAGCGTGAGAGATCTCGCTCCCCTCGTCGTCGCTCCAGAAGTCCCGGCAGACAAGGACGTCGCCGATCTTACTCCCCGCGAAGCAGATCCAACAGTCGAGAAGACTATCGACGAGGTCGCGATCGCTCCCCGATGGCCGGCACAGGAACTCCCGGCGGCGGCCCTCCCGCTGGCTTCAGCGGCGGTCAAGGCCCTCAGCGCTCATTCGAAGACAGAGCTGCCGCCCGCGAGCAGATGATGTCCAACGTGCGCGATTCATCCCAACAAGATCGCCGAGTCTACGTTGGCAATCTCTCGTACGACGTCAAGTGGCATCATCTTAAGGATTTTATGAGACAGGGTGAGGAATTCGAGAGTGAGGAGGAGTTGCTTGGGGACTAACTTGATGGGTTATAGCTGGAGATGTTCTCTTTGCCGATGTATTGCTGCTTCCTAATGGAATGTCGAAGGTGGGCTTCATTGCATAGTTTTCTTTCCCTTTTCAGTCGCCCCTGGCGGTACTCTCTGGATCTCCTCCTTCCCTTGTTTGGCTTATTTGATGGATGTTTTGGATTGACGGGTAGGGACTTTGTCCTGGGTCATTTGTAGGGATGCGGGTACGTTTTGATCACTTTCGAAAAACAAGGTAGCGGATCCTGACTTGACGCGTCTAGAATTGTGGAATATGCTACCAGAGAACAAGCCCAGCAGGCTGTTACCCAGCTCAGCAACCAGAATCTCATGGGTCGTCTTGTATACGTCCGCGAGGTTAGATTTCGTGCATACTTCGCGTCGAGGCGATTCTGACTAAAATTCCTAGGATCGCGAAGCGGAGCCACGTTTCATCGGATCTGGCGGCAGCAACCGTGGTGGCTTTGGTGGCAATATCCATGGCGGTTTCAATCCGGCGTTCAATGGCCATCATGGTGGTCCCGGCGGCCCCGGCGCCCCTGGCGGCGGTCGTCAAATTTATGTTGCCAACGTTCGTTGCTACCGGCCAGATACACTACAGCTTGACACTTTCACTAACATAGACAACAGCTCCCTTTCAATGTTGGCTGGCAAGATCTCAAGGATCTTTTCAGACAAGCAGGTGAGCTCAAATCGCTTAACACGGCCCAGTGTCATCGCCGTATTGCAGAAGCTGACCTGGAAACTAGCCCGCAATGGTGGTGTCATCCGAGCGGATGTGCACTCTGGTCCTGACGGCCGACCCAAGGGATCCGGCATCGTTGTGTTCGAAAGCCCTGATGACGCTCGCAGCGCTATCCAACAATTCAATGGCTATGACTGGCAGGGACGCACCATTGAAGTCCGCGAGGATCGCTTTGCTGGCGCTGGAAGTGTGGGCTTCGGCGGCCGCGGCGGCTATGGTGGCGGAATGCGTGGCGGCTATGGTGGAGGATTCGGCGCTCGCGGAGGATTTGGAGGCCGCGGAGGATTCGGAGGCGGCTTTGGTGGCCGTAGCGGCTTCGGCGGAGGACCTGGTGCTGGCAGCTTTGATGGCCCGCCTTCAACCCCCGCAGCGCCCAATCCGTTCACTGACAATGCTACCTCCGGGACTGAACGCAGTGAGATCATTTACGTTCGCAACGTAAGTCCACCAACGAGCGATCACGCGGGAAGCGCGCTGACAATAAGATTAGCTACCATGGTCGACTAGCAACGACGACTTGATCGAGCTGTTCACTACCATAGGCAAGGTCGAACAGGCTGAAATCCAGTATGAGCCCAGTGGCCGCTCGCGTGGCAGTGGCGTGGTCAAATTCGACACTGCCGAAACTGCTGAGACTGCCATCTCCAAGTTTCAAGGATACCAATATGGTGGACGCCCCCTCAACATTAGCTTTGTCAAATACGTCAATCAGCCCAGCGGCGAACCTATGGAAGCGGATCCTCACGCCGGTCTTACTCAAGACCAGATGATGTAACATTGCCTTGATTAGAACCAAAATCTGAGCATCGTCTTATCTATGACATGCTATCTTTCCTTCACCAAGGGAGGTTTTAGGTTCGTATTTCTCTGCTTGTTCATCAAACTACGCAAGTTTTCTCATGTGTTTGTACTTTTCGGCACAAAAAAAAACATTTGGCAAAAAGTAGAGGAGGCAACCTATCTGAGGAGCAGACATGGGGCTATTCGAGATTGCTAGGATGATTTTTAGTGTTTACTTTACTCGAAGGACTTGATTGGAAAGGTGACTGCTTTGATATGGATGTTGTCACATTGACTGGCTCTGCGCTTTATTAGGACATGCCGCAGGAAGCTCGACGCCATCTGGATGTGGATGCGCTGTTGCAGAATAATTCATGACCATGTCATGACACAAGATTGTGGATGAAGAGGTGCAGGAAAGAGGCCCAGTTTTGAGTAGGACAACAGCTACTGCGTGTGAAAGTCAAGAGCGATACAGCATTCGACAAAGCAGTGTTTGCAGCGCAGATGTGCAAGGCCCGTCTGGCGCCATGTCGTTTCACCATATTTTCCTCGATAATGGAATTTGTTGCTGGACAGACGGATAAGTAGCTCAACATTGACGCTGCGAGGAAATCGTGTCTCTCTTACCTATCAACTGCAGGTGACCGCATCTGTATGCCCGTGCATACAAGGCTGGAAGTCTGACACTCTGTCTCCCTCATTAGTTGATTGAACTATACTTGGAAGAAGAAAGTTTCCAAGGCATTTTATTATGAAGGTCTTGGCCCTGACAGAAGTCAAAGAGGGTTCATGCGTATCGTAAGCCAAGCAGGCACCGACCGACACCGCCCTCCTATAAACTCTACATACAAGTAAAATATTGCTCTATGTACGAAGATAAAACCTCTTGAAGTGCTGCTGATGCACTGCGAGAGACATTCGCCTCCCTGTTCAATCATACGACGCGTCCTCTGAGAACATTCTCTGCATTCGCGATATGTGAAGTACACGGGGCAACTTGCCTCAAAAGAACAATTTGTTTGTCAGAAGTATGGCGAGTCCCCTTAAAGCTATTTAATATGAAGTAAAAAAAGAGGCTATGCCGCTGTCTTCTTCTTCTTCGCCTTGGCCTTGGCCTTGTTCTTGCTTCGGTCTCGTGGTTTCAGCGCCGCCATGCCGGCCTTACAGACTTCTGCGTAACGAACATAGAAGGACGCTAGATCATGCGGTTGAATCACTGTAGACAGCTTGATCTTGCTGGTCTTGGCTCTTTTGGATTTGCCGTTTGTGGCTCTGACAATAACGGGTATGGGCTTCGACGGATGACGGTCTTCAAAGTCCCCATCCGCCGTCAAATGTTCGCTGTCGCTATTATGTGTGACTACAAACTGTTAGCAAACTGACTGTCCGGCACGTAGTGTCGCCGCGCGAGGACTCACGTCGTTTTTGTGTTAAATATATGGCCCCATGATCACTTCCTTTGCGAGCGCCGAACAGCTCATTGAGCTTCTCAAAGAACTAGAACGCAGCCAGGTTTAGTGAGTCTTGTTGACGCACGGATTCTACGAGATGATCAAGCGGGAAAAGCTTACTTGGTCGTGGCTCAAGTGCTGATCATCCATGGCGCACCTGAAGTTGCTGTGGAGGGCAATATTGGTGAAGCACAAAATGTGCCCCGCGCCAGTAACGACCTAACCTTACGAGGCAGTGTAGGGGAATTCACAGCGCCACGGTACAGTTCCGTTATTGACTGAGCCCACTCACTGCGTTAGCAAAACGCTGATAAGATAAGAAAGTTCAACCACAGCAAAAGTTCTGCGCCAACGCCATTTATTTCTAGCATCCCGGCTCACGATCTGATACGCACAGGGCAGTCGTGCCTATATACTTCAACTCTCTAATCCGTTTCATATGTTCTGGATTTGCTACGATAATTGGATCTTTGAGCTGTACCATGGCAGCTTCCTCGGTGGCAGAGCTTCAACAGAAGCTTTTCAAAAGGATTGGCATCGACACACCAGCACCTGCCAAGTCGCAACAGGGACCAGCGTGGGGCAATAAAAGGCCACTCCTGAGAAAAGATCAAAGAAGGGCACATAGAGTCGAGAAGAAGTCGAATCGATATGGCGGACGATCTGCAACAGAAGGCCGAAATCAAGGCGACAGAAACCCACAGCCTCATTTTCCTAGTGAACCAAAGACTGTCCAACGTCCTTTTCATTCGAAATTCGAAGAGAAGAAGTCAAACGGAGCACCAGACGATGATGATGTTTTCAAGAGCGCGAGTGAAGGTCTGGACTATTTCGTTAACCTGGACGGGAGCCAGGACAGTGGCGACGACTTCGACGAATCAATAGGCGTCGACACCACGCCAAAATTCGACACGAGAATATCAAAGTCTATGCAAGATAAGCTTGATCGAGATGATGCCGAAATTGAAGCATTTGAGCGAAAATTAGGCATCAAGAAGGGGCGCAAGTCTTTGCCACACTCTTTCAGCGAGGATGGACTGGGAAGTTTGCTAGGCGATGTCGACGCAGTTGGGTTGCAGAAAGACGAAGTCACCCATGAACAGAAGCGCAAGCGTGATTATGATGACTGGCTCTCCTCTAAGAGAAGGAAGACTGCGACGGGCACATCCACAAAACTGAAGTCTGTGACGCAACGGAATGAAGCTGGATATGTTAATGTCGACGATACGGAAGATGTCATAGATTCCGATGCAAACTTGCTCATGTCAAATCGCGTCGGTATTCAGGAAGACGAAGAGAAGCTTTTCGATGACGACCTTTCTGCAGAGTCCAGGTTCGATAGCTTCGAGGGAGAAGCGGATGCTCCTGTCGCGTCCAATAAAGAAAACCCATATATTGCACCAACTACGGGAAACGTTGTCGCGAGATATGTGCCCCCAACTCTCCGGAAGGCAACCAACACAGATTCCGAGTCAAAGATCAGGTTACAGAAGAATATACAAGGTTTAGTCAACCGACTGACTGATGCCAATCTTCTCTCCATCGTTCAATCGATCGAGGAACTCTATCAAGGAAACGCGCGAGGAGAAGTAACTGAAATTATTACCGACATTATCCTGGCGCAGATCTACAAGCCCGAGCTTCTTCCAGACCAGTTCTTCGTGCTGACCGGTGGATTTACTGCTTCGATCTATAGACTCATTGGCTCCAGCTTTGGTTCCCATGTGGTCCGTCGTATTGTCCAGGACCTTGCGCGAGACTACAACCAAGCTGGTGGCGGTGATGCTAGTATTAGGCGAGAAGCCTCCAATTTGGTCAATTTTTTGACCCAGCTCTATGTTTTTGAGGTTGTGAGCAGCAGGATCGTTTTTGACTATATGGAGAAATTCCTGGGCGAGCTATCCGAACTGAATGTTGAGCTCCTTCTGCGTATTTGCCGCATGGCAGGTCGCATGCTGCGAAGGGATGACGCGCAATCTCTGAAGCATATTGCCAGTGTGCTCAACACCAATATTTCGAAGGTTGGATATGAGGATGTGTCTGTGAGAACCAAATTCATGGTTGAAACAATCAACGACCTAAAGAACAGCAAGGCCAAGGCCAAGGGGCTGGACTCGGCTGTTGTCTCGGAACATGTTGTGCGCATGAAGAAGCGCATCGGTGAACTCAAATCACAGTCTCGTAGACTTGATGGATTAGCCCCTATGGGCATGAGCTTGCGTGATATCGAAGGCGCCGACACATATGGTAAATGGTGGCTTGTTGGAGCCAGTGTTCCCGTCAAAACAAAGAGCTCGACAGTCAAGGAGGCTGTGCAAGGGTCAGATGACTCCATGACTGATGATGAAGATATGGATTTTGTACTCCCAGACTATCCACAAAAGGCTCGCTCACAGGGATTCAGCACCATGGCTCAGGTAGCCATTTTCACGGCACTCATGTCCGCCAACGATTACGAGCACGCCTACAGGCAATTCGTGAACCTCAAGCTAAAGAAAGACGACCAGCTCGAGATCGCTCGTGTCCTTGTCCAATGCGTGGGCAGCGAAACTGAATACAACGAATTCTACGCATTGGTAGCTAACCAAGCTTGTTCGAACAAGAAGCTTCGGTTTGCCTTCCAAGATAGGCTTTGGAAATTATTCCGCGGCCTGGGTGAATCTATGTTTGGGGATGACGCCGACGACGAGGAGACGGCAGACAGCGAACGAATGAGAGATCCACGACGCCTAGCAAATGTGGCCCAGTTTTACGCAGCACTGGTAGCCGATGATTCTCTGGGTATTGCAATCCTGAAGCCTCTAGACCTACCTGAGGTCAATAGCTGGACGGCCGACTTTGTCGAACATTTCCTGGTCCAGCTGCTTATCTACTGTAGTAAAAGCGCCAGCGAGGACATCAATGTCGAAAAGATTTTTGGAGCTGCGAGGCAGTTACCAGCCGTTGCTGTCGGACTACATTGGTTTTTGAGAAAAAAGGTGCGCAAATCAAAGCTGAAGGGGGCCAAGAAACTGGCGCGAGTGCGGCAAAAGGCGCAGGCAGCCATGCAGGCGGTCGAGGTGGCGTAGGCTGCAATGAAGCCAGTTGCAATTGTATTGTAGATACGATGACATATACTATCTTTTGTCTATTCTGCAGACTCGACAATACATTGCATTAATTCTCTTTTATATCACGTTTAGTTTTCTTGCAGGCAGGTTAGCTATCCAATAGGCTGGCTCCAGGCGAATCCCGAGCCTGAGTCCAGACCGATTCTGGCCGCCACCAAGCGGCTTTTGAACTCATCATTATTTGAATGTCCACGCAGCCACGTTACCTAATCGTTGCCCCATGCGGGTGGGACGTTTCTCGCAACGCCTCTGAGTCTAGGTATGTAACTCGCTAGCAAATTTACCTGGCAGAGGTACCCTCAATCCACCCCGAAAGATTTTCTGACCAATCCCGAACTTGCTGGAGCTCTCTGAACCAGGAAGGCGCCTAAGATGATTTCCAGCGCAGCCGGCACTCAACTTCAACCTCCTTCAAAATCCACTACCGGCGCCAATTGATCGCTTGAACCACTGCCATCGCCGCCCACAATGCTTTCTATTCGTTTGATACCCAGGGCTGTTGCTCGTCCAGCTGCCTTCAAGCGAACTGCGTACGTCTGCGCTCCTCCCTTACTCTTTGCGAGCGGATGCATGGCTTCAGCTTCGCGGCCAAGAAAAATATCTCGTTAACTAACAATGCCACGCTCACAGTGCTATCGTTCCCGTTGCTCTCTCTCGCTTCAGCCGTGGCCTTGCAACCGCTTCCGGTTTGTCGATTTCGACTTGTTCTGCGAAACAGCGAGGCGCCCCTGCTGACATCTTCTCAGAGGACAAGGATCTTATCATCATCGGTGGTGGTGTTGCTGGCTATGTCGCTGCTATCAAGGCTGGCCAGGAAGGCCTCAAAGTATGTTTTATTGAGCCTGTTTGGGGGGGTGATTTGAATCGTCTGGGACATGTCTGACATTTGATATTTTCACATAGGTCACCTGCATCGAGAAGCGTGGTACTCTTGGTGGTACTTGTCTGAACGTTGGCTGCATTCCTTCCAAGTCACTTCTCAACAACTCCCACCTTTACCACCAGATTCTTCATGACACAAAGAACCGAGGAATTGAGGTCAGCGACGTTAAGCTGAATCTTGCCAACTTCATGAAAGCCAAGGACACAGCCGTCACAGGTCTCACTAAGGGCGTCGAATTCCTCTTAAAAAAAAACGGTGTCGAATACATAAAGGGCGAGGGCTCCTTCGTTAACGAGAACGAGATCAAGGTCGCTCTCAACGACGGTGGCGAGACATCTGTTCGCGGAAAGAACATCCTCATTGCCACCGGCTCTGAGGCTACTCCCTTTCCCGGTCTGGAGATTGATGAGAAGCGCGTCGTCACCAGCACTGGCGCGCTCTCTCTCTCTCAAATCCCTGAAAGTATGGTTGTTGTTGGTGGTGGTATCATTGGCTTAGAGATGGCTTCCGTCTGGTCCCGCCTTGGCTCCAAGGTTACCGTTGTCGAGTTCCTTGGCCAGATCGGTGGCCCCGGCATGGACAGCGAGATTGCCAAGTCGACTCAGAAGCTCTTGAAGAAGCAGGGTCTCGATTTCAAGCTCAACACTAAGGTTCTTAGCGGCGACACGTCGGGCGAGAAGGTCAAGTTGGACGTTGATTCTGCCAAAGGTGGCAAGCCCGAATCCGTAAGTTTTGTCACATCACTACCCCCAAAAGCTGCTAATACAGATGTAGCTGGATGCTGAAGTCGTTCTGGTTGCCATTGGCCGCCGCCCATACACTGCTAACCTTGGCCTCGAAAACATTGGCATGGAGCTGGATGAGCGTGGCCGTGTTATCATCGACTCCGAATATCGCACCAAAATTCCCCACATCCGCTGCGTCGGTGACGCCACCTTCGGTCCCATGCTGGCCCACAAGGCCGAGGAGGAGGCTGTCGCTGTCGTCGAATACATAAAGAAAGGTTTCGGTCACGTCAACTACGGCTGTATTCCCTCTGTCATGTACACCTACCCCGAGGTCGCTTGGGTCGGTCAAACCGAGCAGGACCTGAAGACTCAGAAGATTCCCTACCGTGTCGGTACTTTTCCATTCAGTGCCAATTCCCGTGCCAAGACCAACTTGGACACCGATGGTCTCGTCAAGATGATTGCCGACCCCGAAACTGATCGCCTCCTTGGTGTTCACATTATTGGGCCTAACGCCGGTGAAATGATTGCCGAGGGTACCCTTGCCCTTGAATATGGCGCCTCGACCGAAGATATCGCCAGAACCTGCCATGCCCACCCCACACTAGCCGAGGCTTTTAAGGAGGCTGCCATGGCGACTCACGCCAAGGCTATTCACTTCTGAGCTAGTGGCGTGAAAATTTAAGCCGCATCAATGTAAAACAAAGTGCAGGGCAAAGACGAAAGGTCGGCGACAGAGCTGATGGTTAACGCTAAGATTGAGGAGGTATCGGATGATCGGCACTATTTGACGGCAGTGTGCTCCGAGAGGAGAGCGATGCTAGATTTTGTAAACTAGTTGGTACATTTCATACATTAAGCACCTAGTGCCCACCCCCCGGTAACTCTACTTCACATGTGGCACGTCATGAGACTGGCTCACGGAGAAAAGTTCATCTCCTTCGAGAAATTATACTTTACCAGCGGAAAGCTTGGGGGCAACCCCCAACCTGCAAGTTCTGGCAGGATTATGAGGCCTAGTTCAAATACACTTTTGCCCCAGCCACCCAGCCATTTATAGCACCTGTTGCCCACGGAACCCCACCCGTGCCCGTGTTCATGGCGCAGCTCAGTGGGGCCTTCACATCCCGAATCTGAACACCACGCAACACTCATTGCCGCTCGTACGTTAACAGTCCGCCGCCTATGTTCGTTTCAAGACCCCGAGGTGAAAATCAATCCATCTACAGCTATCAATTTGAATTGACAGGCAAAGCCTTCGACCGCAGTTTCTCGACCAGGAGCTTTGTCAAGCGCGACTCTCGAGGTCTCTGAGCGGAGCGCAACCATGCAGTCGGCGCAGTCAAGGGCCGCCGTTGGCGGCTTATCAGAGAAGACAATGAAGTCCAGAACTTTGCCTTGTATGTCTCGAGACGAGGTCGAAGCAATGATAGCCGATGGACGAAAGATCATCCTCGTGGACAATTTTGTCCTCAAAGTTGATGCTTGGCTAAAATACCACCCCGGCGGCGAAATTTCAATTTTGCATATGGTGGGCAGAGATGCCACTGATGAAGTTAAAGCGTATGTTCTCCATACCCAAGGCGTATGTTTACGAATGGTGCTCTGACATTCAAATATAGACTTCATTCGGATGAGTCCGTTCAGCTAATGCAACGATACCGCATCGGCCGAATCCAATCACCTTGGAATAACTTTCGACCGCCAATTCAAGGCGGTACCTTCCGAAGCGCCAGTGAGATAGAAGAATCACAAGACGGACTATTCAGTCCAAAGGGATCGAGTTCAAGTGTGTCATCCCGACCACCATCACCAATCTTCGACACGGAGGGACACTGTATCAAACACAGACAGGCCTCACACGGAGATCGACCTGCCTCTGTCTCTTATAATACACGCGCTGATTCTGAAATGGATGGGATGTCATATCTTGATATTCTGACGCGCGAGCATATCAAGCTGGACTTGGAAAAGTATCCACAGCCTGATGTTGCAACACAGGCCCATGTTATCGCCAAGTACCGGGCGCTATACCAACGATTGATTGACGAGGGCTACATGGTAACAAGCAAATCCGCATACGCCATAGAATGCTGCCGATATCTTGCGCTATTTTGTGGCTCTTTGCTGTGTCTAAAATATGGCCAATACTTCTTGAGTGGCTTGTGTCTGGGCCTGATGTGGCACCAGTTGGTCTTCACTGCTCACGACGCTGGTCATATTGGCATCACGCACAACTACCAGGTCGATTCACTGCTTGGTATTCTCATTGCAGACTATATTGGCGGACTTTCTATGGGTTGGTGGAAGAATAACCATAATGTCCACCATATCGTAACCAATGCTCCCGAGCACGATCCTGATATCGAGCACATGCCACTATTTGCTGTCTCGCACCGCCTCCTGGCTAGTTTGCGCTCAACTTATTACGATCGAATCATGAAATACGACTCTGCCGCCAAAGTGCTCCTACGGATCCAGGCTTGGACGTACTACCCTTTCCTCGCTCTCGGTCGGTTCAACCTTTATGTTCTATCCTGGCAATTTCTACTTACTGGACGCGGCCCGAAGAAGGGCATTTCTGCTTGGCATCGTTGGGTGGAGCTTGCTGGACATGTGTTTTTCTGGTACTGGTTTGGGTACCTCATGGTATACAAATCTATTCCTGACGCATGGTCACGATTCACGTTTGTCATGATCAGCCATATTGCTTCGTCGCCATTGCACGTACAAATTGTTTTATCCCACTTCGCCATGAGTACCGCCGACCTGGGGCCGCAAGAATCTTTTCCACAGCGTATGCTTCGAACGACTATGGATGTAGACTGCCCTCCTTGGCTGGACTTTGTTCACGGCGGCTTGCAGTTCCAAGCCATTCATCACATGTTTCCTAGGATGCCCCGCCACAATCTCCGAAAGGCGCAGAAGCTCGTCATTGAGTTCTGCAACGAAGTGGGCATTCCTTATGCCTACTTCGGGTTTGCTGATGGAAACAAGCAAGTCATAAGCCGCCTCGCAGAAGTCTCTCGGCAAGCCGCCATTTTTTCCAAGTGCCAACAGACGATCGTAAACAGCGGCGATTTCTACGGTCATGCTTAATAGCGAGGAGGACTTTGGTACGCACTGGTTCGAAGCCTTAATTACCGCTATTCCGATTTTTCATTGATTAGCTAGACCGGTCTCATGCTGCATATACCGCGGCATTGGTTGGATTAGGCCGCGCTTTCGAACGTCTTTTTGCAAGTATAGAGGGCGGAAGTATGCCCAAGGTCATGAATCTGCGACAGTTAATTTGGATCAAGTTTCATAGTATATATACGCAGAATGGCTCTCTCAAAATAGGTACTGTCTAATTCCACAATGTCACAGCTGCCGTGTTTGGTGACCGGTGGCCAATGCCCTCTTGTTAGCGTGGATCAGCCGATCCTGCTATCCCGCGTGCTACAGTATGTCTGAACTAAGTCCGCTCGCGACCCCAAATCCCACTAAAATGCCTAGTTTATAAGCTAAAGTTTTAAGATATTTAGTTAATATATAAATTATATAATAAATATCTAAAATTAGAAAAGTAGTCTAAGTATAAAATAAAAAAAATTATTTATATTTTTATTTATTTTAATAAATTAAAAATCTTTTAATTAAGTTAATAAAAGCTAAAAAAGGTAGATTTTACTAATAAAATTATTTTCTAGTTTTTTACTTAAATATTATAATTTATAAAAACTTTAAGAAAATTTATTAAGAATAGATATATACTTTAACTAGTAAAGAGTTTAACTATAATTATTAAAATTAAAATTTAGGTTACTAGCTCTTATGATCTTAGTAGTTTAAATTTAGATATTTTAGTGTGGTTTTAGGTCGTGAGCGAAATTATTTGGATGCACGGTATGGGCCGTTGAGGAGGCGAGTGGGCGACCTGAGCAGCGTCTCCAGTGGCGTCGCTTACCTTAAACTACCTGGGTAGTACCTAGCGCTACCTACTGGTGAACGTTGTAGCAAGCATCCATGCGGCAAAGAGCACCTACATCCCATTTTCCCTTGTTGCATCGCGAGCGATGAAAGCAGCGTGGATCATGGATACTAGTATTCAACGTGCCCTCAACGACAAGCTCTATGATAAGCGCAAAATTGGCGCGCTCGAGTACGATGCCGCCCGCGTCACTGCGCCCAACCTTGGCTGAGAAATGATGCTAATCATGTGATGCAGGCTCGAGAGAGTCATTCGCGAATTAGTAGCCAGCAAAGATTATCAGAGAGTCCACGACATACTCGAGCAACTCTGTAATGATTACGCATATGCGGTGCACCAGCCGCATGCTCGAAATGGCGGCTTGATTGGCCTGGCTGCGGCCGCTATCGCCTTGGGCCCAGTACGTAACGTCGTTCATTCGCACTCGCACTATTCCATCGCCTCAAGCGAGAGCTCTTTCGTTTCTTTTGCTTGATAAAGCTTGGGATAGTCTCAAAAGTGCTTAATCGACGAGATTGCTGCTTGACTGCCCGCCCGCAAGTATTCTCTGACCAAACTCATCGCAGGAACTTCCTCGCTACCTCGCGAAGATTGTGCCGCCTGTGTTGGCCTGCTTCACTGATCAGGATGCGCGAGTGAGATATTATGCATGTGAGGCTATGTACAACATTGCCAAAGTTGCCAAAGGGGAAATATTGATATATTTTAACAACATATTCGATCAACTTTGCAAGGTCTGAACCCGTCACTTTCGCGCCGTCTTATTCCTCTAATCAGCTCTTTCCAATAGCTTGGTGCCGATTCAGAACTTTCTGTCAAAAATGGGGCAGAACTACTAGACCGGCTCGTCAAAGACATCGTGTCAGAGTCTGCCGCCTCATACATCTCTGTGCTCGAAGCACCGCCAGTTATCGAGAATGACAAAGCCGACCCAGAGAACTCGCGTGCACACCTCCCGACTGCATTCTCTTTAGCAAAATTCATTCCTCTGCTAAAAGAACGCATATGGGTCTCCAACCCATTCACACGCCAATTTCTCGTCGGCTGGATCACATTGCTCGACTCGATCCCTGATTTGGAGTTGGTAACTTATCTTCCCGATTTTCTTTCCGGTCTTTTGAAGTTTCTATGCGATCAGAATATCGATGTGAGAACTGCGACCCACACATGCCTGGACAAATTCATGGGTGAAATCAAGCGGATTTCCCGTGTCAAGAAAGGCATACAGGAGAGCAAAAAGTCTCGTGAAGGTGGAAAGAGAAAACGACAAGAGTCACTGGACAGCGGAAGCTACCGGCCAGAGCCAGAGGAAGGCGATGAGCTGGAAACTGATTTGAGTGACGAGGCCTGTGACGATAGTTGTGAGGATGATTGGATTCCCGGGCAAGACGTCGAAGTCAACTTTAAAGCGATTCTGGAGATTCTAACTGCAAGTCTAGAGTCACCCCTTGGTAAGTCCTTTCACTTCCGCGCCTGATGAATTCATAGCTGATCCTCTCAACAGAAGAAGACAGTCTGTTAGAAGCCCTGAGATGGATTGTGGGACTTCTTGACATCTGCCCGGAAGAAGTCCTGCTATTTACGCCAGATATCCTGGCGCACATGCTGCCTGCGATGGCCAGTAGCAAAGATGCAGTCCAGATAGCTGCTACAAGAGTGAATAGCTCCTTGATGGATTACGTGGCCTCGTTGACGGATGAGTCTGGCTCGCCCCTTTCTGGCCCACCGGCGCCAGGAGTATACAGCTCTAAGCTCAATTCGCCGCTTGAGAAGCATGAAGCAGCTGGAAGCAACCGAGTATCTATATCGAGCTTCCGAGACCCAGGTCAGAACCTCACGCCGTCGCACAGTCGTACCGCGTCTGCGCAACTCGCGGAAATACCTCAAGCTCAACCTGACTTGGACTATACTGCGGCTGTGAATTCTCTGACTCTGCTTTTCTTGAACGATCACGAAGCTACTCGAGTTGCAGCTTTGACGTGGCTAATCATGCTTCATAGAAAAGCACCTAGAAAGGTCCTCGCATTCAACGACGGCACGTTCCCGGCTCTGTTGAAAACCTTGTCTGATCCCTCGGATGCTGTCGTCACAAAGGACCTGCAGTTGCTTTCGCAGATTTCTCGAAACAGCGAGGATGACTATTTTGCGTATTTCATGGTCAACTTGCTGCAGCTTTTTTCGACAGATCGGGAGCTGTTGGAAATACGAGGAAATCTGATTATTCGGCAACTCTGCATCAGCCTCAGCCCGGAAAGGATCTACCGTACCCTCGCCGATTGCATCGAAAAAGAAGAGGATGTTGAATTTGCGAGCATCATGGTCCAGAATCTTAACAATAATCTCATCACCGCTCCACAGCTCGCAGAAGTACGCAAGAGGCTGCGTAACCTGGAAACAAAGGTACGGCTTCCATGAACAATTAATTCGCACTACAGAAATACTCATACCTTAATAGGATGGCCAAACTCTGTTCGTCGCTCTGTTCCGGTCCTGGTGTTACAATGCAGTCGCCACCTTTTCGCTTTGTCTGCTTGCACAGGCTTATGAACAGGCATATAATCTACTTCAGATTTTGTAAGATTATTACTCTCCAAATATCATCTCACTGTTTCCATTAACACATACTTCAAGCGGTGAATTAGACATGACTGTCAATATCCTCATCCAAGTCGACAAGTTGGTGCAACTTGTCGAATCCCCAGTCTTCACTTGTACGTTTGATGGAACTTGCTTCAATCTGATTATTCACCTAATTCCATACAACAGACCTTCGCTTGCAATTGCTCGAACCAGAAAAGTACCCGTACCTATACAAATGCATGTATGGAATCCTCATGCTCTTGCCACAATCTTCAGCATTTGCGGCACTGAAAAATCGGCTCAACAGCGTCAGCGCTATTGGGTATCTGCATGCGGCCCCTCGCAGGTGAGTTAGCACCGCGCCGTCCAAGACATAATGATAATAACATTATGTGCTCTAACGATGTCCAGTGCGACGACTTTGTCTAGCGGCTCTGGCTATGACAGGCCAAATCGTCTGAAGGGGCGTGAAGAAGGCGGCATTCGCTGGGTGGAACTATTGGAGAAGTTTCGCAGTGTTCAGGAAAAAGCTCGCCGAGTACAAAGGCAGAATAAGGATATCGATGAGGTTCCCAGTATTGGTATTGGCGAGCTCAGGATAGGCGATGGCTCGTTCGACATTCGAGGAAAGGATGGCAGAGCTACTTCTGGTAATCCAGCCCCTCAGAAAGATACGAACGCGCCAGCGGCAAAGAAATCTGGCTTGGGAAGGCAATTCGGGAGGCTAGGAGGCGCAGTCTCCGGCAGGAATAAGCGCAATACTTAAGAGAATTCGCAGTCGGTCAGAAGACTCTAGTTAGCTACATTGTGGTAGTTTGCACAACGGCATTTCTTCTGCAGTGAGCCTATTCGGTCACCTCCTTTTAACCGGTGTTTCGCGCTCGACTAGACCTTGAAAAGCTGCATCTCGTCGCGACGTGATGCCTTGAAGCTCTTTGCGGTAGGCATTCAACTCATTCCTTGCTAATTTTGGATCGCTCGGGAGACGGCGGAATATTGATATGCGCTTCTCGAGCAATTTTCTTTCTTCTAACAAGGCAAGATAATCTTGTTCCTCTTGGATGATACCGTGTACAGTGAGATCCGAGGAAGCAGCAGAGGCCTTCAGTGTCGCCATCTTTCTCTCATATTCCGGTAATTGGGCCGTCATTGCCTTCACAGTGCGCTGCATCTCGAGGTTGCGTTTGCCAAGACCTTCTGGCAAGTTGCAGATATCATCATGTATCGTGTTCAACAGGCTATTTGTGCGCACAATTTCTGAGTGAATGTGGCGCTCCAAAGCTTCGGCTCGGAATGTCATCTGCTCTGTCTCGAAGATAGCAGACTGGGTATCGAGAATGGCGGCGCCCAGCTGCTCAGGCTCAGGTAGGGTGACTTTAGCAGATACTGCCATAGAAGACATGGAATGAAGTGCGATACTTCCTTCTTTCGATAGCTCTTGTTCGATAATATTCAGTAACAAATCTCTCATGGCAGCCATAGTGACTGGTCTAGCAGTGGCTTCCGAGTCTTGGCTTCGAGACAATGAACCGAGGGCATCTCGGTCAATCCGCGCCAACAATCGAGCTTCCTCGGACGCAGTGTCCTTGAAGGAGATGAGGGCAAGTAGCGTTTTCAGAGTGTCGGCATTGCGTTCAAAAGGCGGTGGCTGGCGGCCTGGGAACTGCGAAGCAACCCAGCAGTCGACAAACGACCAGTCTCTGGCCTCTATGGCGGCAATTCGAGCAACTGATGGTGAAAACATGGAAGCAGGGGCGCATGCCTCGAGGCTATCGCGCAGATGAGCCATGGGAGGCGGGTCGTCGGGGCGGGAGACTGTAGCTATTCAGGAGAGTGAAGGGGCATCAATGATTATTTTGCTTCAACATGCGGTCGAGAAATCAGCCCCAGTCTTGTGGGCTAGTTTTCAGAGCAGTGTAGAGATGACAGGAGTGCCAGCGCGATGATGATGGGTGGGTGAGATGCCAGGTGAACCAAGGCTGAGCTGGCTAGCTTACGAGGTAGAACAGGGGTTCGCAATCAGTGCCCCCTTGTAACTGAACCTCTTCGCTGCATAGGTCCGGAATACAAAGACACAAAAAAGCCCGTCTTATAATTCCCTGAAAGGCTGAGATACATCTCGCTCGCTTCTTTCTTCAGCCGTGAGCCATCCGAAAAATTCATATGACACTGATAATAATCATGAGGAAACTTTATACACTCACTAGTGGAGCCAGCCTTGCGGCGCCACAGCAAATGAGAAGCGCCATAGTGGCCACTTTCTCTCCTTTGGATGGGCGGGCGGCAACTAGGTAGTATTATCTTAGTGACATACATAAGGACAGCGTGGGCAGTCGATCCCACCTTCAACACTTGCACCCGCGCAAGCAAGACTTTCTATTGCATTGCTTCAACGATTGCGAGAATACTCTGTTCTTGTGATTCTCATTACCGAGCGCCCGAAGTACCTTCTACAAGTTGCGCCTGCGACCAACTGCGATTGGCCGAATATCAATTCACCCTGCGACAACACCGAATATCCCCCGTATCTGAGCCTGCCATCAGAACGAGGGCGCCAACATGTGGTTCCCTCTCTCTCGCCTGGCCATCACTGCCAGTGTCCTCGCAACGGCTACTGCGCTATCTGCGCATGATATCCCGGCTGACCTGCCAGTCTCGTCCCTGCTGAGCAATGCGCAGACGCACCTAGCCAAAGGCGAGACCAGCGAAGCCATCCTCTACTACGATGCCGCCATAGCACGGGATCCCAATAATTATCTGACCATATTCAAGCGTGCGACTGCGTTCTTATCCATCGGCCGGGCCAATCAAGCAACCGACGATTTCAACAAGGTGCTGGTTCTCAAGCCCACTTTTCAGGGAGCTCACGTCCAGTTGGCCAATCTGAAGTCAAAAGTTGCAGATTGGGAAGGCGCCAAGGCCGAATATGCTGCGGCAGAGAAAGCAACGGATTCTCCCGAGCTAGTTGAATTGGCGGGAGCCGAGCGCGCCGCCGCCGCCGCAGTCGCGGCCTCCAAGAACCAGAGCTGGGATGACTGTGTTAATCATGCTACCATTGCCATCAGTGTTGCTTCTAGACATCCGCCTCTGCGTGAATTGCGGTCCAAGTGTCTGTTTGCTCGTGGCGAGATTCAAGAGGGAATGGGCGATTTGCAATACGTTCTGCTCTTGAGACCAGGCGACACGTCACCTCATGTTCTTATTTCTGCTACTTCCTTCTACGCTCTCGGAAATGAAGACAAGGGCTTGACACAGATCCGCAAATGTCTGCACTCCGATCCCGATTCCAAGATCTGCAAGAAGGTTCACAAGCAAGAAAAGGCGTTTCAGAAGGGCGTGAACCGGGCCATGGGACAACTCAACAGAGGCCAGACAACCACTGCCGGTAGAACGCTTGTCGGTACTGAAGAAGAGATTGGCTTGATCACGCTACTCAAGGAGCAAACAGAAGATTTGAGGCAGTCCGGCTTCATCCCTGAAAAGGCACCCACACAATTATATGGCAAGCTCATTGACATGACGTGTCATGCCTACTTGGAGGTATGGATCTTGCCCGCAATGGCCGATATTCGGGCAGCCGCTAACAGCTCCAATGATAGGGTAACCATAAAAATGTTGAGAAGTACTGCGAGGAAGCTCTTGAGCTTAATTCAGAATCATTCTGGGGCATGCTCTACCGAGCAAAGGGTCTGATGAGGAAGGATGAATTCGACGCTGCCATACATACGCTCAAAAGTGCCATCGAACTTCACCCCGGCAAGCGAGATAAGATAGATCCTCTCATGAATAAAGTCCAGATCGCCCTAAAGCGAAGCAAAACCAAGGACTACTACAAGGTTCTGGGTGTGGACAGTGACTCCGACCAGAGACAAATCAAGTCGGCATACCGCAAGGCCTCCAAGCAGTTTCATCCTGACAAGGCTCACAAGCAAGGCATAGCGAAGGAAGATGCTGAAAAGAAAATGGCCTCAATCAATGAGGCCTACGAAGTGCTTAGTGACCCTGAGCTTCGTGCCCGATTCGACCGAGGCGATGACCCCAACTCCCAAGAAAGAGGGGACCCATTCCAAGGCAGCCCCTTTACAGGCGGAGGCGGACACCCTTTCATGTTCCAGCAAGGCGGAGGTCAGCAATTCAAGTTCAACTTCCATGGCGGTGGAGGCCCTTTTGGTTTCTGAGGGGAAGACTTATATATCTAGCGCACATGAATGAAGATAATTCGAAACTTGAGGGTTCTCATCCCGCCAGTTTTTGCGACTGTACGCATATGTTGCCCCTTGGCTAGATTCACCAGAGAACACAATACATTTGCAAACACATTGCAAACACAATGCGCGACGTCTGACGGCTGGCAGCAGTACTAGAGGCATCGCTGAGACATGGGCAAATTGGATTCAAGACATTATCAAAAGATGCAACGACGACGAGAAGATATGGTGGAAAAGTACACGTAAACAGTTCTAACTGCACAATCCTCAGAAACCCAACATGATCGTTGAGTGAGACTAATCATCGTCTATACATAACCCCAGCAGTTGTGGAATGGCCAAATGCGACAGGCTGGTAACCCTCGGAATAAACTTTTTGAGGCATCAAGGAGAATACAAAGACCAGTGGGCATCATCCTGTCGCCACACTGGCCAAGAGATAATATAAATGAGACGCCGCAGTCATACTCTGATGTTGGTATGATGTTTGCATCTTGTCCTTGCAGTAGCATTACTGCCTGTCGTTGCGTCGGATGAAATAAGCCCTGTTGTCGGTGGTAAGTTAACGTGCAAGGCTAAAAGAGGCGCGATCTGGGGGAAGAGCCTAAGCCTATGGCCATTGCCACATACTTGGAGAATTCATAGGCTGACCAGCAAATGGCGGTGCTAGGCATGGTCGTCACAATTCTGGGCCGGACACCCTTGAAGAAGCCGCGGAAGCCTTCGCGTTGGTACAACAAGCGGCAGCCACCGACGAAGCTGTTGATATTCTGTACAGCGGGGTCCGTGGATGTGCCCTTGGTCTGCAGAATTGTCTTGATGACGTCCATAGGAGTTGTAAGACCAGCTGCGAAACCACCCGCAATAGCGCCAGCCAAGCAGTGAGTGACAGGGT
This sequence comes from Beauveria bassiana ARSEF 2860, assembly GCF_000280675.1. Lineage (NCBI taxonomy): Eukaryota > Fungi > Ascomycota > Sordariomycetes > Hypocreales > Cordycipitaceae > Beauveria > Beauveria bassiana. Next base: position 21,376 of record NW_007930916.1, read on the forward strand.
CGTACTTTTTTGTGGGGTTCAGTGTGGTCGATAACGATTCGTATGCGAGAAACTGCAGGGCCGTGAATGGGACCGTCATGGAGAGCGTTGTAGGATATGAGAGGTAAAAGGCGCCGATGCCTTCATTTCTGTAAATGTACTTGGCGCAGTCTACCATCGAGCGGTACATCTTGCTGGAATTTTGTATCTGCATTCGTTGCTTAATGACTGCATCGCAATGGTTAAATCGTGTTCGGAGATGTTGAGCTGTAGAATTGATTACCATCAAAAGGGTTCATAAAAGCATCACTGGCAACCGTGGCTGCCGCACCGCTAGTAGCTGGACAGGAGCATGTCAGCAAAATTCGCTGCGCACTGCAGAAGCCACCGCTAGAGTCTCACCGGCTGCAAGTGGGTGGTGAACGCCTGCTTGATTTCCTCCCATGGCATGTTTCACAGCCTCATACGTAGCAAAGTACACTGCGTGCGCAGGACCTGTGTAATGAGTTAGTGCACCGTTCCAAGTGGTCAAACATGTCGGACATCATACCAGCTCCGACGATAACGCTAGACATTCCTCGCCAAAGACTGAAGAAGCCTTCACCAGCCGCCATCTGATATGTGCTACGAAGGACGCCACGGTAGGCAATAGTCGTGTTCGGATTGAGGACTTGCATGCGAGTCTGTTGGTAATAGATTAACAAGACGGAGAAGTGATGATTCTGAGAGACAGAGGCATACCTTAACTGCATCAATGGGATACATGACGGTATGCTCCTGGTTCTCCAGTTAGCGGCGATTGCACACAAGTCGACGCTGTTGAGGCGCAGAAAGGCGCCGACTCCAGCAAAGGGGCAAGACGTACGGCTATGCCAGCGAAGGCACCGGCCGCCATGTTTTGAAGCAGAGAGAAATTGGGCGGTAGTGACTCATAGCTGAAACAAGAGAGTCAGCATTTGGTGGTAGCAGTGTTTCCATGTCTATCGTCGTACTCATATTCATCGGCTTCGGCATTTGGCAGGGCCATTTCGGCCACAGCTGTAGGCGCTGGGCCGAAGGCTTTTGAATCAATGGCCGCCAGGTTGACGGCTACGAGGAAGGTGTCAATTTACACGCGCGCAAGCTGTCGCAGTATCAGGAGTCAAGTGGCCGATGTCGAGGTTTCGAGAATAGTTGAGGGTGATAAAGGGTGGCGTTCCTGTCGGATGTACCAAGAGCCGGCAGATTAGCCGGTCGTCGGAGAGAGCTCGGCTTCGAGAAATCTGAGGCGAGTGCAAATGATAATAAATCTCGAAGCAGAGACGAAAGATGGATGATCAGTATGCAACCTGTATAGTCGTGTGTGCGGATGGCAATGCTTCAGTAGAATGGAGGTTGTCCAGAGTAGGTATTACATTAGGAAATTTTGCGTTTCTCCGTTCGCGGCCTCGGAGTCCGGGGGGGCCGCTGTACACGCTGAGAATCTGGTCGTAGCCAAACACCGCCATAGCTAGGCCATCAGCAAGGCCTTAATCATCACACCGATAACTACGTCTAAGAGAGTAGTAAAAATATAGAACGAATTAAATATTACATTTTACCTACTACATAATCTCATAGTAAAGAGAATTATTCGATTTAAGTTAGCTAGGTAAGGAGGAAGAATCGAAAAGTGCTGTCCTACAGGGGTATTACCCTTATCAAATTGACTAGGGGGCGTACGCCACTAAATTAGGCACTAAAGGCCCCCTTTTTATATTCTAGCTTTATTAAAGCCTCTATAACCTCTATAACCACTACTACTACTACTACTACTACTACTACTACTACTACTACTACTACTACTACTACTACTACTACTACTACTTAAATACTACTATAAATAAAGCTAGTTATAAAGATATTAATTATAGTATTAAAAGTATTATTTTATAAGAAATTAAGTATTAAAATTACTTTTTTTAATTAAAGTTATTAGTTATATAATTAATCATATTTAAGTTAATATTATTAAAAAAAGCTTTAACTTAATAATATTACTAGAAATATTAAAAAATAAGTATTTTAAAGATACTCTAAGGTTTAGTTAGTTATTAAAGTATATATTTATAAATTAAGATTTAATTATTATTAAAATATAAAAAAATAAATATAATAAAAAAGACTAATATTAGATTAGTTATTAAATTAACTATTAAAGGTATTTTTATATTAATAATTATTATATAATTAATTTTTAAAAAAACTAATTTTTAAAAAGTAAAATTAATTAAAAACTTAGATTTAATATAAAAAATATAAAATGACTAATTATAATAATACCTTAATTATTAAAACTAAACCTTTAAAAACTAAAAAAAGATAATTTAGTTAAATAAGATATTTATTATTTTACTTTATTAATATTATAGTTATTATATTTAATAATAATTAAATAAAGTTTATTTTAAAAGTTATATTTAAAAATATTAAAAAGGTATTTTTAAATTTATATTTTAAGATTATTTTATATATAACTAAAAAAGGTTTTATTATTATTAATTATTGAATATAATTAAAAACTAATATTTTATTAAAATATATATAAAAAAGCTTAATATTAAACTAAAAAAAACTAATAAGAATTAAATAAAAACTTTATATATTAATAAAGTATTTTAGTTTTTAGTTATTATTTAGTTAAAAGTTTATATAATATTAAAATAAAATTACTAATAAGCTTTTTTTATAATAAAAAAATATTAATTAATATATATATTAAATAAAGATTATAATATTAAAACTAATTTTTTTTATTAAAGCTTATAAAATAATAAAGTTTAAGACTTTTATATAAGAAAATAAGACTTTAACTTATAATTATTATATTTAATAGTATATTTATAATTAATATAAAATCTAATAACTATTATAACTTAATAATAATTTTAATTTTAATTTTATAAAATTTATTTAGTTTTAAATAAAAAAAGAGAATTATAAGAAAAATATATTAAAAGCTAAAAGTAATTATAATAATATATTAATTATTATTAAATATTATTAAATAATAATATAAAAATAAAATAGCTTAATTAAAGTTTAATATATTATTAAAAGATATAAAAATAATAATTAAATTAAAATAAAATAAAAAAGAAATTATAAAATTATAAAATAATAAATATATTAGTTATTAATATAATAATAATAATAATTTATTTTTAGTATTTTTAGTATTTATTATAGTTTAATAATATTAATCTAAAGTTAAGAGGTTAAAAATTTTAGGCTATAAGGTATATAGGCTGTATAGTTATGTAGCACCCTCCTTGGAGAGGTGGGTGCGTGGCACGTGTACCTGGCGGCGTCTGGTCTGGCTTGTACGCTGTTGTATACAGAACGACAATAGCCTTCCTAAGACACTGTCAGATGGAAGGCATATGATAATCGCATTTTCCTGCAGAACATGACTCCGTCGTAAATGAGCTGCATTTAGTGATTGTCCAGCCCTGGCAGGGGCTGCAAGGCGGGCACTATTATTGGGCAGGACGACCCTTCCAAAAGTCGGCTCGTCGTAACGCCGAACCCTCCACAGCGAGCCATCCTCAGCCGAGAACGCCAACACTATTAATATCATTTCCAACGTCTACCAAGGTACTGACTTAGCTGCAGCTCCAGCTAAGGTTTACGTGCTCAGTCACAGTATCACAAGGATCTTATCACTTCGTCTTATTGCAGCGGTGCGCATGACTTCTCGTATTCTGATACCACCAGACGTTAGTGCATCTTTGCAAAAAACTCCTTCTGCCTGGAAATAAGGCATTGTCAGATTGATGGTCAGCCTAAACCATGCTGCTGCCGCGACGACCGTGCTGCGTCTGCCGCAACTGGTAGATCAGCCCCAAGACGCCTGCATCCGGCTCAGCGGTATTCGCTGAACTATTCTCGCGACTTAACCCTTTGGCCGGCGATGTCTCCCATACGGACTCGCCTAGGATCCCTTCACCGTCGTCAGCATCATCTTCGAATTCATCGTCTGTTTTGGGATGTATGTCCCTCGGCATGATCTGTCCAGTCTCTTCAGTGATTTTGCCCTCTCCGAGTCGCAAATATCGAGATGCGCGCGACTTTGGCAATCCTTTGGCGCCACGTCCACCACTTGGGGGATGATGACGTGGATCCAAAAGTATCGATGCCATCGGTGACGGTTGCACTATTCCCGATGGCCCTTTCGCTGATAATTTATCGCCAGGCGAGTAGGAAAACTCCCGCCGTCCCTCGGGTCGTCCAACTTGGGACATATGCAAGTCTGCTGCCAATGTTGGCGAATTTAGACTTGGAAATGCGGGAGGCGGCCGGAAATGCTGCCTCGCCCCGGGGGGCAGATGACCAGGAATACCCGTCCGTGGATTGATGACATAGTTGTCCAGAAAACCATAATATGATGCTGCCATTTTTCCATGCTTCGTGGTGTAATAATCCTCTCGAATGTCGAGTGCAGTGCCTCTTTTACCGCCGTTGCCCACCCCCTTCTTGAAATCAAACACTGCAAAAGAGCAAACATACCCAAGCCCATCAACATGAATGGTGAACTCGCGGAAAAAATCGACAATCTGATCGCTGCATTTTGGAAGAGCGAATAAGAGGAGCATTGGAGTCGTGATGATTCCCATGACTTCCTCCAAGAAAATCACGACCTTCATTTTATAAAGCTCGGCAAATTCCTTCTTCACCTCGAAGCTGTGCAGCCTACCTTCCCAGTGATCGGGCATGTAGTGCGTATATTCGATGACATTGCGCAGAGCATACTCGGGGTTAAAGACTGCAGCCTCTTCTGAGACCATGCCGCGAGTCATGGCCCATATTGCTCCAAAAATGCCCAGGTAGAATAGCACAGTTCTGTCCTTGGTTATTTCAAAGCCAAGAAACAACTCCGAATCAAGCACTGTGCACACTGCTAGCACGGCGGTGATGGCACCTGACATGAATGCTACGCTTCTCGCTACATCTTCAGTCATCCTCTTCGGGAACTGATCCACATATCGTGTTGCAAATGGGAAAGACATGTGCAGCCTCTCAAAAAAAATGTGCGGTAGTTCGTTAAATTCTCGAAACTTCCACTCGGCAAGGGCCGTATATTTCCTCGCAGCGGCTAGTTTCGGGTCCTTTTGGTACTCCTAAGCCCAAAATTAGTAGCTGGCAAGTCAGATGAGGATGGTGCTACCGACGTTGTAATAGGTGAAAAAGTAGACAATGATAACGTATGCAAGGACGACAGGGGCGAAAACAAGATTCAATACCCCTGCAAAGAAGAGTCTCTGTCGCAATTTCTCACTCAAGACTCTTCGACGGTCAGCCCGGAGGAAATCTTGCTGCACTTGACCGAGTTCATTGAAAGCCATGTCAAGAATACCGTAATGTAAGTACCACTCCATGGTCTTGGAGAAGAGCTGCCTGCCATGCAGGAAGGGAATCGGCAGGGAGAGGTTCAACACATCCTTGTTTATCATGGCAATGAGGTAATTCTCTTTCCGCATAAGTCTGTTTGCGATATCGTGAGCGTCCAGCCTCTCCTTTGACTGACTGCCCATGAAGCGTCGTAGCTTTGCTGGTATATTTGCTGCCGTCTTGGGGTTTTGATCTCGTAAGGCCATAATTCTGGCAACAATGTCTTGCCAAGACACAGTCTGCATGTCCTGTTCGGGAATTTCCAGTAAACAAATATAAAACTCTCGGATATGTATCAGGCGGCGTATTTCGAAGAAATATTGAACAGATTTCCATATGAAGAAAAACGAGTAAAGCCATATTCCGAGGTTCCAGAAGCCCGACATTTTTCGAGTACATTGCGGGACAATTACCTGCTCAAGAGACTTGCTCTTCGGCACTTTCCCGTAGTCCACACATTGGCTGAGAAACGTGAGAAGGATTGCGACGAACAAAGTTTCCCTAACAATTAGGCGAGTCAGCAACAGCTTCTAGAGAAGTAGGACTAAATGCACATACAGAAGCCATAGCGCGTTCGAACAGAGAATGCACCACATCCCTCCCCCTTCGTAGTAATCATAAACATCTCTCATGAAGCTGTCTAAGCTGGACGTGTTTACCCATCTCCACAGCGCGCGCTCCCGCCTACCTCCAAGCCGAGTTCCTGAAACCATAGAATGAAGTTGGAAGGTTTTAATAGCATCATCTCGGTACAATCGATGCTGCCGTTTGACAGTCTCCCACTGGGCTGTGTGTGCCCCAGGTGGTGATGCCCTCCAAGGGATAGATTCCTTTGCACCCTGAGCAGTCGCTCTCGACATGGATTCTAACCGTTGAATTGGCTCATCATTGTTCTCAACTAGAAGGGAAGCTGGAACATCTTCATCCGGGTCTTCATCGTCAGCTGCCCACGTAGTTGGTAGTTGTTTACTCTTGTACTGTCCTTTCGATGAGGGGGAACCGATTTTCGGGCCGCGTTCGGCCATCCTGCTTGCTACTGTTGTGCGACTTTCCTGAGTTTTGGTTTTGTCGAATTGCACGTCTCGAAATTCATGCTTTAGATTTTCTTCGTCGAGCGCTCGCATTTGCCCGGCTTCGAGGTCGTCGGGAAGGTCATCGTCTCGAGATCGAAGTTGTTCGTAGAACGATTTGGTGAGGTTGCGAGGTGAGGCTCCCATTTCGACGAGAGATGCAGCGATAAGATGGCAGTTTGTTAGTGGCAGAAGGCGAGCTCCAAGGTGATATGATCAAGCAAATCGTCAAACTGCCAGTTGCCAGGTGCAAGACGTTACGCAGCAGTAAGTATTGAGAGTAGCTTGATGACAGCATGTACAAGCTTCAACTTGCTTCTGCCGTTATCACTTGATCATACTACCAAAATCAGTGTGGGCCTCCGGTGCGCGAGCTTGATGGCCAAGTCAAGTGTTGCTGAGAAGAGTCAAAGATGTTGATACCCAAATACATGCTCGGTACCCTTCATGACTGGTGCTCTTCATTCATGTGCCTGCTGATGTGGGGCGACACTAAAAGGTAGGTACCTACGCGGAAGGGGGGTGTTTTCTGACATGCCCTCTAATAGTTCTTCGTAAATAAAATATTACTAAGGTATATTACTATAGATTTAAGCTTCCTAGATAGGATATTATAATTTTTTTTAATATTCTAAAAAGTGCAATTTCCTTATAATATACTAAAAAAATATACTAGATAGTAATATATATTAGAGGGTATATTAGAAAACACCCCCCTATATAGGTAATAAAAAAACTAGCCTATTTTAACTAAAACTACCCTTAAAGAGTAATTACTTATAATAACTTTAATTTAATAGTAAATAATAAAGGAAAAATAGTATTTAATAGTAAATTAGAAGGTAGTTTATTTACTATAAAGCTTAATATAATTTTAAGCTATATAGATAAGGATTTAATTTATATATTAATAATACCCTAAGAGAGCTATACCTAGGCTTCTTTAGCTAGCTTTTAAAGAGAATTAGGATTCTAATAAGGCTTTTTATTAATAGCCTCTATAATAAGAAACTAGTAATTCTTTATTAATAAGAGATTAGAGCTTTAAAGGTAATTAAAAAAGTACTATAAGCTATAAAATCCTTTTAGGCTTTTATAAAATTACTTTTTAATAGTTTATAACTACTATTATTATCTTCTTTAAAGACTAGAAATTACTTAATATTTTTAAAGTACTTTATTAAATATAATTTAATAAAGCCTTTTAAAATTAACTTAATATATACTTTCTAATTTATTTTACTATTAATATTATTAAAGACTTTATATTATATAAGAAGGCTTTTATAATTATATTTAATAATTATTTAAATATAAAAGTATTTTATATCTTTTTTATAAAGCTCTTAGTATTCTTAAAAGTAGTTAAAGTAATTATAATAATTATTTTTTCTAATAATATATATCTTACCTTTATTACTAAAGCTAAAGTATTTTTTATTAAAGAAAATAATCTTATATTAGTTCTTTAACTTAGGCTTTAAAGCTAATATATACTATACCTACTTAAGCCTCTTTTTAGCTAAAGTTAGTAATATATAGTTAACCTATTAAATAATTTATTTATAATATTTTTGTTTACTTATATAGTAATTAATTATATAGCCTAAGATATTATATTTAAGGGTAGCTTTAAAGGCTATTATAGCTTATAAAAGCTAGTAAATCTTAATTTATTTATTTTTAAATAAGTCTTAAATAATATTAAAATTAGCTTTACTTAATACCCTCTTCTAACCCCTTTTTTCTAGCTTATTAAGGTTATTATAGGTTATATAGTAAGCCTAGAGATTAAGGTTATTAAGAATCTATTATCTATACCTTTAGGAGATATTATAGTATTTATATAGGTTACTATAGGTAAATTTAATGTCTTTATTACTTAGAAACTAATAAGTGCCTTATAAAGCTGCTTTTTTTAGTGTATCTAGATGCGTATTGACTATTGTGGCCGTCAAGGAGGTAGGTGGTGGTGGTGGTGGTATGTGGGTGCCGCTAAATTGGGCTAGTTTTTTTGTCACCCACTTGCCCCCTCCCGCGTAGGTATATTTTGCACATCTGACAGTGACACAACTCGGACGCGTTAAAGTTCAAGCCGCTGACACTGTTGTTTCCAACAGTTGGCTTGCCTGTCCTGATTTCGGTTGTGCTTTACGATGTTGCAGAAGTATATTGCTAGAGCAGCATTCTTCATGAATAGGTGGGTTGGTAGGTACGTGCGTAGGTAGGTAGGTAGGTAGGAACCTACCTAGGTACCTACCTAGTGCCTAGGTACCTAGCGAACTTGCGCTAACCTGCCTTTGCGGGCTGATCACAAAGAGAGAGGGTGCCTAGGCTACCCACAGCCGCTGCACGCTCTCACATGTTTCAACACATGATACATTAGGTAACTAGTTACCTACTTACGCATGCACCTTTCACCATTGAAGGCGTTCATGCTCGCACGAGCTTCAGCCGCCAGCTACGAAGTTTGAGGTGCTCCAGGAGCTCTCGTCGATGCAAATACTGTCCTCACTGTACAGGATTGGTCTCTTCGCTATTACCCGAGAACTCGATCAGCTTTGCTGGAGCTTCGCGTTCTGAAGACAGAACCCCATCAACAAACTACCGAGAGTTGCGGCGGATCAGGCGCCCAGTCAGTGGACGTTACTTATCAATCTCGAAGACGCCGCATAGCAATTAATGCAGAGATAATAGCTGTGTTCCTTCTGCATCAGTATGTCGCAGACTGAGATTTCGGGCGTCAGCACTCCCTGTGAACCCTCCAAGCCAGCAGATGCTCCAGGTCACACGGTCGCATCGAACAAGGTAATCAATGCTCTCGCCACCAAAGTATCTGCAGTTCTGTCCGCCTCTTACTCTGATGCGGAATTTCGTGGTGCTGTAACTTTGATAGATCATCGCGGTCTAAAACATGACGGGAGAACGAGACGAAGACTCCGATTGGATCTGCAAAAGGAAGTGATTGAAAAGAATGGAAAGATACTGGATGACTTTGGCTTTGTTTCGGATGTAAGTATATCGGTTCCGTCTGGTATTCAATTGCTGACCGGAATAGCAATTGAGGCACATCAAAGTAGTTCTTGAGAAACTCAATGCCGATTCTTCTAAGATGAAGCGTATGGTAGCCGTGGCACACAGCGGCATGGAATCTCCTCTGGCAGAGGCATCAGCCCTGCTCGAGAAACGAAGAGGGATCGAAGGGAAACGACACCTACTCCAAATCCTACGTGAGCGCTTTGTGTTATCTGATGAAGAGGAATTAGCGCTCACTTCAGCTGCCGAGCCTGTGGATGAGGTTTTCTTTGCTTGTCTCGCAAAAGCCAAAAGGATCACACAAGAATGCGAGGTATTACTCGGCTTCGAAAAACAAACTCTGGCTTCTGAAATCATGGAGAAGTCGTCGAAAATTCTCGGGTATGGCTATCAAAAATTGTACAAATGGGTTCAACGGGAGTTCAAGACTCTGGATGTCGAAAACCCGCAGATGAATGCTACCATGAGAAAGGCCCTCACAGTGCTCGCCGCCAGGCCGTCGTTGTTTCAAAACTGCCTCGACTTCTTTGCCGACGGCAGACAAAATATTTTGTCTGATTCGTTCTTTACCGCTCTGACTGGCAATGGCAGTGGTAGAGGCTCTGCCGCATCCAAACCGATAGACATGATTGCGCATGATCCTCTCCGCTATGTGGGCGATATGCTGGCGTGGGTTCACTCCGCCGCAGTCAGTGAAAGAGAGATTCTTGAGGTCCTTTTCGTTGCCGACAGCGAGGAACTCGTCAAGGGTCTCAATAGCGGCCGCGATGCTGAACTGTGGCGCATCATCTCCGATGGCGAAGACGAGGGTTTCAATACTTTAGAAACATTGAATAATCTTGTCGACAGAGATGTGTCCGGCGCAGCTCGATTACTCCGTCAGCGAGTAGAGCAAGTTATACAGTCGAACGAGGATTCGATAGTAGCATTCAAGCTGGGGCATCTTCTCAAATTCTATGGCGTTATGCTTCTCAAGTTACTTGGACCCGGTTGCAGTTTACTACACTCTGTTCGCAGTTTAGAAAAGGAGGCTATGAGACAATTTAGGGCTCTACTGCGGGAGCACATTGCTGCCGTTCGAGCCGAGCCCCAAAGCATGCCCTCTGATCTAGACCCGCCAGTGTTCTTACAGGACGCCCTCAAGCAGATCCAAGTCATCTTAAGCACCTACGAAACATCGTTGTCCACTGCCGAGGAAAGCGAGGAAAATATCGGCCAAATTCTAGCCGAAGCCGTGGACCCTTTCATCCTCGACAGTGAAGCTCTAGCGAAATCAATGCCAACTCTACGCAGCTCGATATATCTTATCAACTGTCGCCTGGCTCTTGCGAACTGTTTCAAGAAAAGCAAACTAGCCAAGGAAAGGGAAGAGCAGCTGATGACACTAATCGACGAAGAGGCGGAAATTCTTACAGATTCTCAACTAGCGTTCTTCCACCGAGGTTCAGGGCTGTACGATCTGATCACAATAATTAAGCAACGCGCAAATTCCGGCGCCAACTCTATTACAACTGACAAGCTTTCTGCTTCGAGCGCCGAATTGGATCACTTTCTCCCCTCAGCATACATCGATGCTCTTGAACGTCTTGGCGGGCTTAAGGATTCCGGGCTTGCACGCAAAATTACAGAGGAAGCTGCTGAGCGCTTCTGCGAAGATTTTGAGCTGCTCGAGAATCACATTGATGCACTGGATGCAGCGCGAAGCGGCGGCGAGGATGATGATAATCTTCGGAGCGTGTTTCCGCGCACAGTGGGTGAGATTCGTGTACTACTGTCATAGTTCAATTATGGGCAAGACACTGTCAGCAAATGGCCAAACTATGTAAAGTAACCTGGGCGACTCATGCACTGGTTCCTTCAAGGAAGGGTTGCGCAAAGTCTCATAGTTATTTGACACTATACTCGTTAGAAATGAGAGTAAACCTAGAGGTGGCAATTGTACGGTACGTTAACTGCTGTGCGCGCATGTTTAAAAAGTGGCAAGTAATGCCAGCCAGATGTATCATTGCCGTTCTCATTACAAGGTCGAACCGGTACAGAATTTTGCAGCTAAGGAAGTCATCTGGTTCCCCCTCCCCGCCACGGGCAACAGGGCCAACTTGCCTGCTTGAAGTTTAGGTACTCTGGTCGCGCCAAGCCCTTACGTCACCAGCCAGGCTCTGCCCCCGAAAGCCAGATTGCTAGCGTACGAGCGCAGGACGTAGCTAACAGAAACGAATCCAGGTGGGCAGTTTTAAGTTTTGACAACATTGTCCGCAACATCATAGCGAGTAGGACTGGCCCCAAATACCACAAGCGAGCTACGTCCTTAGACCACCGTTGTACACACCTCTTCAGCTTGGAGCGAAGCCAACTTTGATATCAACTACTATGTGCACAGCACCATTGCAATGTTGCGTAACCGAGTATTTACCGCTCTCCAGAAGACGTACGACGAAAGCTACTTGAGTTGCTCCACTGCAGTATATTATGAGAGTCAAGTACTTTTTCCTTCCGTGTTTCCGCGCAATGAGCAAGCTGACCCTTTGCGCTGCAGGGAGATGAGACCGAGGCTCTTCGGCACTGGCGCAATGCCCTCGCCCTGATATACGAACACAACGCAACGAAGGTAAACCCCGGCTATGGACCGCAGACCGATACTGAAAAGGCTCTTGTCGACGCTCTGAGGGAATTGGAGCTTCAATGTAAGGAAAGACTCGACCTTTTAGAGGCTCTGAAAGCCTCAAGAGACGACGAAACCAGCTCCGATACAGGCGGGAGACCATCCAAGACGCCCAGCCCTTTCGCTTCCCCCATGACAACAAAGGGCTCGATTGGAAGTGGCACAATACCATCCGTTACGTATTCTGATCTGTCACGACCTGCAGTCTCACCACGGCCACCGTTGCCAATACGCACAGTGTCTGAAACTCCGCAGTCCGGGGAAAGATCACAGACTGGCGATGCTACATCATACACTCGATCAAACTCTAGACCGCCGGCTCTTAGCGTTCCACCTAAAGCAGATCGAACATATCGATCGCCCAGTCCTGAGAAACACACGATGCGCACGACTCTTCGGTCCTCCAAGTTGGGCGAGAAAGCGTCCGCGCCTTCACGAAAATCAGCGCGGCCAGCAGCTGAGGGGCCCAGTAAGGCGGCAACGCTAGCGTGGAGCGCTCTTGGATCTAGAGATCGTCCACAGCGGACACCGCCTTCCGAAACACCATCTTCAACGTCCACGCTCAACTCTAAAAGGACGGCAGGGCATTTATATAAACAAAGATCGACACCAACCAAATGGGACAGCCATTCTAGAAGACTCGTTCAGCCAAAGGATATAGATGGTTCTACAAATGGTCAACTTACCGGAGCGCGACACTCTGATGAGTACCCATACAACACCCCATCTTTTCTGTCTGTGAGCGCCGCGTCTAGTGCACTGAACTCAACAACTCAGCTAGAATCGCAGACAACGGAGAATGCGTCCGCTCGCCCCGATCGTTACCATCCTTCTCGGCTGCCAGCCAAGCGGCACAAAGAGGAGCGTTCTAACGGATCTGGAACGGCAGATGATTCTAGCGAATGGTGGGAGAGGCGAAGCGCATCGGATGTTCCTGTCCAGCACAAAGCGGCGACAAGACGCACTGACGCGATCGTCGCGACGCAGAGCACCATGTATCCCGTGCAAGCAACCCGACATCGCCGTCGGGACCAACCGATGACAAGGCATGTATCTGTGTCTAGTACTTCTGAAGATGACGCCGACAGTCAGAATATGAAGCTACTCAAGAATAAGACTCCTGTCAATCACAGTACTAGTGTGCATTCAAATGCTACGCTGAACAAGTTGAAGCCGTCGGAACGCAAAGTCAAGGGGGACCCTGTCAAAGTCGATAGCTCGAGCGAGGCATCGGAAGAAACCGAAGAAAGCATCGCTGACAAGTTATGGAAGAAGAAGAAGTCGTCGATTCTAAGGAACCTTCCTTCTGGCGTTGACGAAAGCGCGGCCAAACAGATCCTGAACGAAATCGTCGTGAAGGGAGATGAAGTGCGCTGGGGTGATATCGCTGGGCTCGAAATCGCAAAGAATGCTTTGAGGGAAACTGTGGTGTATCCGTTCTTACGCCCCGATCTGTTCATGGGTCTGCGAGAACCGGCTCGAGGTATGCTCCTGTTTGGGCCGCCAGGTACGGGAAAGACCATGCTTGCCAGAGCGGTGGCGACTGAGTCACGATCTACGTTCTTTTCCATTTCTGCAAGCAGCTTAACGAGCAAGTATTTGGGAGAGTCTGAAAAACTAGTTCGAGCTTTGTTCGGCTTGGCACGCTCGTTGGCACCAAGCATCATTTTCGTGGATGAAATCGATTCTCTTCTTTCCCAACGATCTGGCTCAGGTGAGCACGAGGCGACCCGTCGCATCAAAACGGAGTTTCTCATTCAGTGGAGCGACCTTCAGAGAGCAGCAGCTGGGCGTGAAACGACAGAAAGAGACAAAGAACGTGGTGACGCGAATCGTGTACTTGTTTTAGCTGCAACTAATTTGCCATGGGCCATTGACGAGGCTGCGAGGCGCCGTTTCGTGAGGAGACAATACATTCCCTTGCCCGAACCGACGACGAGGGAAACACAAATCCGCACACTGCTAGGCCAGCAGAAACACAGCCTGTCACCAAGCGACGTCCAGAAACTGGTGGGCTTGACTGATGGTGAGTTACCCCTGTTGAGCGGTGAAATTGGCCCTGATCCCTAACAATGGTAGGTTTCTCGGGGTCCGACATCACAGCACTCGCCAAGGATGCAGCGATGGGTCCGCTCCGATCTCTTGGTGAGGCATTGCTACACATGACTATGGACGAAATACGGCCTATAAGCCTTGTAGACTTCGAAGCAAGTTTACGCACGATTAGACCTAGCGTGAGTAAGTCTGGACTAAAGGAGTACGAGATTTGGGCAAATGAGTTTGGAGAGCGAGGTGGCTAGGCAGATGGTTTTCCAGCCCTCAAGGCCCATGTGAACGCTTAGAATGCACATGCAGGGCCGATAAACTACAAACAAATGTCAGGTCGGCCAATCACTGAGATACCGTCAATACTCGAATAATTGCTGCAATCGAGCAATTGGTCATCATTGGCAAGACGGTGACCTGGTCTAATTAATGTACAATGGCATGAGACTATCAAAGTCACAGCATTATCAGACGAGAGCATCTTTCTCCCATAGGAATCCAGAAACAAAGGTGGCAGACGGGGTGATGACGAGACGACACTGTTTTCCTCAAGCGACAGTCTTGTACTTATTGTCCAGACTTTGCCATGAGCTGTTCCCATGATGCGCGTTTCGCGTTGCGCTCATCTGCCGCAGATCTTTTCAAAGCTACACGTCGTTCCTCCTCGGACCGCTTTTTCACTGCTTTTCGCTCGTCCTTAGCCTCCTTCTTGGCCTCTCTTTCTAATATTATTTCATCGAATGACGGGATCGCAGGTCTGTCTTCAATCGGTTGGCCATATGGCGCAATGATTTGCTTCACCACGTGCCGTTTACGCCGCGATGTTGGCCAGCCTGGCGCGATTGCAACAACATCGCCGGTTCGAAGGGAAGAGTTTGGATCGTGAACGAGGTAGTGCTTCGGGTCGGCGTAGTACTACAGTATTTAACATAAACATGTTAGTGGAGCGTTTTCGAGCTCAGCAAATGATAATCCACGCACTTTTTTCACGATTTTGTTCCATATTTGCCCTCCGACTCTGACTTTGACAGTTTTCTGCATCAAGCCTGCTGAAACCACAACACCATGCAACTCATGAGTAACACGGCGCGCGGCCTTGGTCACTTGAGATGACATATCTTAGAAAGTCAGAAAGATTCAATGGCTGTTGCTTGGAAGGAAAGAATCTTGCAGATAAGAGCACTGGTCGTGCGTGTGACACCGTCGTCAACTCCTTGCTGAGAAGAACTGGCGACTTGGCCAATCACAGGCCAACGCAACTTTGGCCACTGTTAGTCAGCACACTGCCCAAACCTCTCCGGTGCTAGTGGAACGGCCTGTAACTCCATCGATTTTTGTTTCTTCCTGCGACTTGGCCAGCATCACTACCAACTTCGAAGAGTGCGGATTGTGGGATAGGATACTACGAATCTTGGACGGTTATACCGACTCTGATTGCTCCAGAAAGCGCCATGTCATCTACGGATCACCGAGCAGGCGTAAAGCGACCGAGTATGAGTCGGTTGATCACTTCTTTTTCGACGGAAAGTCGCCTAGCAAGCCCAATACTGACTACTGTTCTGAAATTTGTAGGAACGCAATCGCTGCCACCGCCCCAACTTCCCCAATTGGTCGCGGAACAAAGTACACCGATTCCGCCCACAGACAAGGACTCTCAAAGGCTCATTGTCGTTTTGTCCAACGCCAGCCTCGAGACCTACAAAGCGTCGCACAGCAACAGCAGTCGCACTGGCATACACCGCGAGGAAAAATACTCGCTGTTGAACAGTGATGAGCACATTGGAGTCATGCGTAAGATGAATCGTGACATAAGCGATGCTCGCCCAGATATTACCCACCAGGTTAGTGCGATCGTGCAAGAGCTAGCATTGTATCATTATTAACATGAGACAGTGCCTCCTTACCTTATTGGACTCACCAATCAACAAAGCTGGGAAGCTACAAATCTATATTCATACTGCGAAGGGTGTTCTTATCGAGGTCTCACCCTCTGTACGAATTCCTCGTACCTTTAAAAGATTTGCTGGTCTCATGGTGCAACTGTTACATCGTCTGTCGATACGCTCTACAAACTCCAACGAAAAACTTCTAAGGGTTATTCAAAACCCTATCACCGATCACTTGCCACCCAATTGCCGGAAGGTCACACTGAGCTTCGACTCACCTCTAGTTCGTGTGCGCGAATATGTTGAGTCTGTTGGCTCCAAGGAGAGTATCTGCGTGTTCGTTGGTGCTATGGCTAAGGGTGCGGATACATTTGGGGACTCTATGGTCGACGAAAAGATCTCGATCAGCAACTATTCTCTCTCTGCCAGCGTAGCCTGTAGCAAGTTTTGCCATGCCGCTGAGGACGCTTGGGATATCCTCTAGTTGCCCTTGCTCGTCTTCCAAGATATTGGCTTTCCGGCGGGAGAAACTGTTCCGGCTAGCACCAGATCAACACAACAAAAGGCTACTGCTGGATCGACTCGATGAGGCAAACTGAGCAGAGTTGAATGGTGAATTTTTATCTGACGCTCATAGTCACAAGAGGAGGAGGCGAGGGCATTGGGGTCAAACTGCCTCTCTGCTGGCGCCGCTATCTAGATCTATGGGTGAAAGCAGGATGTGACCTTGAGATTGCCCAACCGTATTCCCCTTAGACATGAGGTATTGGGAGAACTTGGGACGTGCTGTGGGCAGCTGTTGCCAAACTGTGGCTAGCCTGACACTGGCTCGCGAGACCATTGGTTGGCCCCAGCCTCCTCGGGCATGAATACAATATTCGGCGGCGAAAACCACACAATGCGGATTTGGGTGCTGCGCTTCACCTTCTTTTCACTGGTCGCGGCAGCTGATAGCAAGAAGCAATGTTGAGTTGATACCTAGCACAATTTTTAGGCGTGGAAGCATGCTCAATCACATGTTGTTGCAAAAGCTATTATAGTGTGCGAATGGCATGACAAGGTCCCCAAAATATTGTGTGCGTAGCTCCTCTGCCTGCTTGACTTATTCATATCCAGCCATCCAGCCACTACCCACTGCTACAGAGTTCCGTCTCAACGAAGGTATGCACGCTATCAAACTATTTAGGTAGCATGGCAACGTGGCAAGTAGTATTAAGGTAGGCCAGGTTGGGTCCCAGCAACTGCAAAACTGCCCAACAGTGACCCATTTTATTGTCATTGGACCATAATATCTCACATTTGACAATTAATCTTCGCTGGCAACTCGTTAGGCTTACACACATGAAGAACTCCGCTTTTTCATGCAGTTGAAAGGTGTAGCTGGCAGCCACTGTATATCGGTGAGGTCGGAAGCAGAAATCTCGTGAGTATTTGAAAGCAATGGGTCCCGTTTACTTTTACTAATACTAGTATCACTATCACTGACCACCAACTCATTCAACCTTTTCAGTTTATATGCAACGCAACATGCAGCTTCCATGTATCGAAGTATCACAATTGGCGCCCTCGACTTCCTTCTATGCTGCGGTTCTCCAACCACTTGGCCTTCGCTATCTTCTGTCGGAAAGCGTAGCATCTGGTCCCGACTTTGCAACCTTTGGCTGCTGCCGGGGCCCAGTCCTGCATCTCCGCCAAATCGCAAGGCCTACCGCGCTGCGACTATCGACAATTCGAATCAGCGCTCCGACCCCGGAATCTATTCAGGCCTTCTATAGGCAAGGACTGGAGGCAGCCCCAGCATCCATGTTTGCTGTCGATGACTCTCTCAATCATTCCACGATATTCGACCTGGATGGTAATCGTATGCAAGCTGTCTATACCGGGCATGTTTGCAGGCCTAATGTTACCACTGGCCAGTATACTCTAGTTCTTGATCCTCAACAGGACACGCACGTTTTCCAAGTCCTCGATTGGAATAACTGCAAACCTGAGCATTGTGGTGTTAAGAGTATCGACGATAGTGGCCGCACGACAGAAACGCTGGACAACCAAGACTCGCGCGAGCCAACGAATTCATTTCTGACAAAGACCGAGGACACCAATACTCCTATTGGCGGTATGTCTACTGTTCTGGGTGCGCTTATGGGTGTCGCAGCCGGCGCGGCAGCCGGGGCAGCGATCACCTATGGGGTCATGTCAGCCAAGAAACCTGGGTTGGTTGCGACCGAAATAGATGGGAGACAAAGATCCCTTCCCAACAATGCACAAGCCCCGTCCAATTCTAGTATACCGATCGGGACGGTTGACAGGGATCAGCACGAACCAGTTCCGGTCAGATCGCAACGAATCAAATTCCAGGAAGATCAATCAGTCCGTCCTCCAGTGTCGACTTGTCCGCCAGCATCAGTTCGTCCGCCAACATCAGTTCGTCCGCCAGCATCAGTTCGTCCACCAGCGTCAGCTGGTGAACGCACATTCGCTCCAGGCCATAAAGGGAACAACGAGTGTGGTGAAGAAGAAGAACAGAGCAGGGAACTTATCAGGGTTTTGAAAGACGTTGAACTCTCTCCGATGAAATCGAGTTCCAGGGTCTCAGCCTCCGCACCTTCAAGGACTGTCCCCCCAAATAGACGGCTTGCACCAGCCAACGCGGCCTCGGGTGCAGGAACGATTGTTAGTGAGGGACAATTATCAGTCAAAGAGCCCGAGCCATACTCCACAGCCCATTTGCGCGTTTTTTCGTCATCTACCAACCCCGCTCAGGCGTCAAAGGGGAGCAGTGAATTCACAACGGTCGCATCTTCGTTGACATCGAAGCGCGAACAGAGCAATACTCAAGATCTTCAGCAATGCGGCTTTGATGCGAAGTCTTCCGTCTCGAAAGTATCATCTGTCTCGCGTCTGAAGGAAACATCCTCTCCGAAACCGCGTTCTACTATTCAATCTACCGAGGTATCGCAGCCCTCCTCCAGGACTGCTCCTCACCGGCCCGGCACAACTGAATACTTTGACTCGCGAAGTCATGTCTCCGCAAGGCAAAAGAATGTATCCGCAAGTCGAAATCCTAGCGGCGAGGATAGTCGCAATCACATTTCAGCAAAGGACGTACCGCTACCCCCTAGTCGGGTAGGTAGTAACGACTTCTACGATACACAAAGTCATGTCTCCGCTAGGAAGACAGATGTATCCGCTAGCCGCCACCGCAGCAGTGAAGTCAAACGCAGTCATGTCTCGGCAAAAGACGTCCCGCTACCCCCTAGTCGGGTCGGTACTAGCGAGTTCTTCGACACACGAAGCCAGGTCTCCGCTAAGAAGTCGGATGTATCCGCTGGTCATCACCACAACATGGAGGATAAGCGCAGTCGCGTCTCAGCAAGAGATATTCCACTTCCGTCTAATCGGGTAGGTACTAGCGATTTTTTCGATACAGTCAGCCATGTATCTGCTAGAAAGGCATCTTCGTCTGCAAGCCGTAAGAATGCTGGTGGCGCTGAGGATTTGCGCAGCCACGTCTCCGCTAGGAATATCGCACTGCCAGCTAGCTGCGTGGACGGCGTTAGCAAGGTAACCGGCCACAGTAGCCGTGTCTCGGCGCGAAATATTCCACTTCCCGCCAGTTGTATCGGTTCCAATGATCATGACGGCTCGCAGAGCCATGTCTCCGCGAGACATGTCCCGCTACCAGGTAGCCATGTTGGAAACAGTCGCACAAATTGGGACGACGACTTTAAAAGCATAGCGCCAAGCGACAGCATCAGTTGTGTCGGAAGTAAATAATGTCTTTTTTCTCGTTGAACTACATCGCTTAGGCCATGTCTGATTGTTCATTCAACGATAGCATTCGTTTTTCTGCATACATCGTCTTGTATCGTCATGCTATGTATGGCATTGTCCAGGAGGCGTCGACGCCAGCTCGTCTCCGTTACGAGAGCCCAACACCGTATCTTGAGATCCACACACACACATATCCCACCAGTCCGATCCTCGGCGGCGCACCAAAATTTCCACACACGTTTTCGACTCACAGGTGTGATCGCCGACGACAATCAAGTCGACATCAAAATTAAAAATTGGTACTTGAGGCTCATAGAAACGAGAACGAAAAGTAGCAGGGGTTCTTCTGTGCGAATCAAGACCACATAGCTCTCACAAGAATGCCTTCCTTAGCCTTAGGCGAGTCCATACCCCCAGATACCGCGCACGTAAGTTACAACGGTCTGAAGCCGTCAAGAGAGCACCAACGATTTCCAACGATACTATGTGCTAACCCGCATGTTAGGCTGTCAGTGTGTCCTTGCCCACGTGGGAGTCAAACATCGGTTATGAGGAAGGCGCATCATGGGTTGTTAGCCGGATGACCACTGGCTATCCTAGGTATGCTTGTTCGCGAATCAAATGGGGACAAGTTTTGACTCTTGCTACTCGCAGGTTTTTTGTCCATAGAAGCATTACCGAGCTAAGCCATGCGATTGTCTCTGCCTACGGAAGAGAAGACCAGCAAGCCATGCTCTTTTCTACACCACAGGCAGTCGAGCGTTGCTTAGACTTTATGCGAAAGAGAGCTCTTGAGGCTCTTGCTATCCAATTTCAGTCGATATCATTCGAGCTCAATCTCTCCGAAGATACTTCTCCAGTTCTGAGTGGTCTAGCCTCGACCATAGCTGCAGCTCTATTTCCCGCAGATGCCTTTGGGCTTGCCAAGCAATATTGGCAACATACTGGAGACGGAGTGTCGAGTCGACGTGCAGAATTCTTTCACGATCTCCTACGAGCCGGCATCATGGTACCGAGTAGTTCTAAAAATGCTATTCGCGAAATCACACTCAAGTCTTCACGAGGCCCAAAGCGGTACCAACGCACAAATTCGGTGGATGAAACCGCAGCACCTAATTCGGAGGCTGTCTTTGCGACTTCTAATGACACCAAAGAAAGCTCTAGATTTTTGGAAGAGCGATTCGGTAGAAATCTGGACCTCTCGCTAGCCAAAAGAGCTAAATCAGCAATTCGTCGCAGGATTGCTGGGTCACTGGTTAGCGAAAATGATCTAGTAGAAGGAGCGGTACTGAAGCTTCCCCTACGATCGCTTCGCACCAGAAACCTAAGCGAATCCGATATATACCTTTTCCCTACAGGTATGAACGCGATCTTCAACGCGCATCGTGCATTAATGGCCGCCAGAGGACGGCTTCAGAGTGTCAGTTTCGGGTTCCCTTACGTCGATACTCTAAAAATTCTGGAGAAATTCGGGCCTGGCTGTATATTCTATGGACATGGCTCATCTTCTGACCTGAATGAGCTCGAGAAGCGGTTGGAGAAGGGCGAACGTCTTCTGGCCCTCTTTTGTGAGTTCCCTGGCAATCCTCTTTTAGCCAGTCCGGATTTGCAAAGAATTCGAAGACTCGCGGATATTTTCGACTTCGCTGTCGTAGTGGACGAAACTATTGGTACATTCGCAAACGTGAATGTTCTTCAATCTGCCGATATTGTCGTCAGCAGCCTCACGAAGATTTTTTCTGGGGATTCCAATGTGATGGGGGGCAGCGCTGTTCTGAACCCTAGCAGCAAATACTATAGACTGCTCAAATCCGCAATGGACATAGTGGTTGAAGACAACTATTGGCCGGAGGACATCATCTTCATGGAGAGGAACAGTCGAGATTTCCTCAACCGAGTGGAAAGAGTCAATGCAAATGCCGAGGCTATCTGCGACATTCTACGGGGCCACTCTCTCGTGAAAGATTTGTTCTATCCAAAGTTCAATCCGTCTCGAGATCTATATGAGCGCTTTCGTCTACCACATGGTGGATATGGTGGTTTGCTATCTGTTGTATTTCATCATCAAGTCAGCGCACAAGCTTTTTACGATGCTATGGATATCGCGAAGGGGCCAAGCCTGGGCACGAATTTTACATTGTGCTCTCCATACGCCTTATTGGCTCACTATAATGAGCTTCCTTGGGCGGCACAATTTGGGGTAGACCCGGACTTGGTGCGCGTCAGTGTTGGGCTCGAGGATAAAGATATCCTCAGCGAGACGTTTTGCAGAGCTCTTCAAGCAGCTGAAAACGCAACGAAGCAGATAGACGAACAGAGGACGGAGGTTCAGCATTGGACGTAGGGCGGGGATCAAATTTCCGTATGTTTATTATTTCGTTTTAAATGATCATGAGCTCGATTGTTGGCCGCCCTTGCGATCGACTGTGTTCGCCAGTGATCGCTTGTGCAATTGGTGCACTCTTAAAATCGCCACTCTTAAAATCGCGAGACGAAGAGCGTCGTTTTGATTATTGCAATGCAGTTCAAGAAGGGGATTACTTTTTTTGCATCATCGTTCATCACATCACGAGACAATCCTGGTGCTGATAACCAGGGCCGTAGTCTTCGATTCCGCGCTCTATCTCGTTCGCTCTCTGCTTTTCTTTTACCTCCTTAGGAAAGTACTTCTCTAAGTACCTCTCCAATCGGAGGTCAAGATTGTCTGTCGTCTTAGTTAGTGAAGGCTGTAGTAGCAGTAGAGATGCAAGCAATCTCTCTCACCTGCGGAGGCAGACATCACTACATCTGCTCTGCATAGGGGACAATGCGTCTCTTTGCGTCTTTGAATCTTAATGATGCACCGGATGCAGAATACATGCTGGCAATCGAGCCTCACAGGGCGATAAGCCACAGAAAAGCAGACTGGGCAGAGGTAGTCGTTGATCTGCGGTACAACTGCTACCAGCTCTTGAGACATTGAGGCACACACATCTTTGGCAATACCGCCGGCAAAAAGACCATCAGATAGAATCATTGTGGGAAAAGACTTGGAGACGCCAAGCGACGTACGCTTATCGAACTCTGTGATATGTCGTCTGAGTCATTAAATCAACGTCTAACTTGAAAATGGTCACTCACTCTTTAGGATCTTGGATACCGCAAGTTTGTTGAGTTCTTGAAATTGCAGATTCTTTAGAAGGCTCGCATTTAACCGCAGAAACCTGGCGAAAGCCTGGCGACTTTGTGAAATTTTGAAATTGCGTGCTAGATTGCGCTTCTCGACTTCATTCTGAAACCATTGAAGTTGCTTGAGTGCTCTCTGGCTATTTCTTGCACCATGGTCGCATTCCTGCGTTGCAAAAAAAACGTTAGAGTCCAAATATAGTTCGAATATTTCGCGCCAGCGCGCCAGGTCGCTCTTCGAGAAGCGACTGGGTCGAGATACGGCAGAGACTTCTTTCGAGAGCTCCGTGATCTCGTTAGTCAGTTGTTTTTGCTCTTCTGCTTGCAGTGCATCCAATTCGTTGACATCATTTTGCAGCATGTCGAAGAATTCAGCATCGAACACAAGGGGGACTTCGATAGTCTCGTAGTTGCCAACATCGCCATCAATGAAACCGGTACTAGAGTTCTCCTTGGGGACGGTTTCATCCTGTCGGCTTGCTTGTATGTGGCCCAGTGATTCCCGTTCATGCCCATCTAGAATTTCGCACGCTAGTTTCTCGAGGAAGCCTCTTGACGTTGGGGTCAAGGATGCGTCAACCGCCACACCGTCGCGCAGATGTACGTTGACCGTTAGCTTGGGGCGCACAAATCTTGATCCGGATTCTGTGGTTTGAGGAAGAATTAGCGCTCGTAGATTCTTATCGCGGTATTATTCGGGTCGTACCTCGCAATTTGTATTGCAGAGCAACTGGCGCCGTTTCTTCGGCACTTAGAAGAGCGCGTAGCGTTTCTTGGTCCAGGCCCAAGTCTTGCAGTTCGCGTTGGATTTTCTTGAGGCATTTCTTCAGTTGACTATACGGTATAGCCCGCTCAATCCAGTGTGGTGGAAAATCTGCTCCTCGTTAGCAACCTAGATATCTACGCGCATGCGCTCCGTACCCTGGCTAGCAAGATTTTGCTTGAAATCGTGTGCAAATTTCATCCTGTCGAGCTCCGCGTGAAGTCGCTACTCAGCTTCCTGGTTCGAGTAGAATACCGGTCATAGGACTCAATCCACATCTCGCAATTTGCGCATCCAGAAGTAGCGCAAGGTCATCAGAGGTTGGTACTGACAGCGGCGAGAGAACAGTCCGTGGCAAAGCTCTCAACCAGCGGCGTGGCGCTGAGTCAATACCAATCCACGTTTGGCTGCCTGGTGATAGGTACCTGAGACTACAAATTTACAGTGGGTTATCAGGGCAAGATTTTACGCGCCCGTCCCGCCTATAATGTAGATCAAAGTACCGTTTTTTGCGATGGCGTCGTGGCTTGCACATTGTCGAAGAGCATACGGATACAGCGGCAAGTTCAGATGACATGTGGTACGTAGTGTGTAAATCTACACCATCATTCGTCTTCATCAATCGCCTATGCTTTCTTATCCGTTGTACTTCGTCTCCCAAAATCTACTGCTACTTCTAAGCAGACGCTTCGTCGATGCGTAGGTACAGTACCTAGGTAAATTTAATGAGTACCTACGCGGGAGGTCTGTGGACATGCCCTGTGATCTTGCAGGGTGCCACGGTGCGTTGCCAGGCCTCAAGAAGCCCTGACAGGCAATAAGAAGCCTGACAGGCAATTTTATAGCTAGCGAAATAGCTATTATTATGTTTTTCCCTTTTTTTTGCCCCCGTCTCTCTCTACTTCTTCCTCCCTTCTACACATACACACACACACAGAGCCTTTAACAAACACACATATAGCCTTTGACAGATATATAAATAGCCCTCCAATAAAGCTTTTATCTAGTCTTAATAGTTTAGAGATATATAGATATACCAAGGATTATATATATAATATAACTAATACTAATAACTAATTAATATTAATATTAATTTATTTATTTATTACTTTATTATTTTTAAGATATTAAGTATTTTAATAGATTAATAATAAAAAAGTTAGTATCTAAGCTAAATATCTTAGGGCTTTATTATCTTTATATTATACTTAACTTAAGTAAAAACTTATACTTTATATTTCTTTTTATATTAATATTTATAATTTTAATAAAAGTTATTAATTATCTATAATAATTATTTAATATTATTTAGATACTTTAGTTAAGTTTATAACTTATTTAGAACTTCTCTATCTAATACTAATAAGAAAAGCTATAGTTTAGAACTTATACTAGTACTTTATTATATTAAATATAGCTTTAGTTTAAATATAAATCTATTTTCTTTTATACTTTATTTATTATTATATTATAATTTATAGTAGTTATTAATAATTAATAATTCTTATTAATAAGATATTAATCTACTATTAAAAGTAATATTTTATATTATTTATTAACTATTTTATATAAATATATTAAAGTTTATATTATTTATATCTATTTTTAAATAACTAATAAGTTTTTTTTTATAATTATCTTCTTTATAATTATAATCTTTAATATATAAACAATTTTAATTTTAATTTTAATTTTAATTATATTATTAAGCTATAGATATATCTAATACTAATATAAGTATAAATATAAGTAACTAGTAACTTATTACTTCTAATATATCCTTTACTTTAGACTAAGAATTAGTTAATAGAATTATAATACTCTATAAGTACTAACTAGTAGATATATAGTTAGAAGTAGTATATAGATTAATAATTCTTTCTTTACTAACTAGACTTTTTAAGCTACTTATATATTCTTATATTATATATATAAGTATTATTAGTTATAATAATAGATATATTAGTATAGATATAATAATATTATAAAATATTAAACTAATATAATTATTAATATATACTTTTTAACTTTTTATATTTTACTAGACTTATAATTACTTTATTTTATATCTTTTAGAAGTTAATTATTATATTACTTAATTAGTAG
>NW_007930917.1:0-43342 GCF_000280675.1 Beauveria bassiana ARSEF 2860
GTTTTAATCTAATAATTATATAAAAAGATATTTTATTTATAATTTAAAGTTTATTATATAATTAAATATATATCTTTAATATATTAGAATAGGATATTTTAGAAAAATATAATTAGTTTTATAATTTAATATTCTTTTTTATATTTATATATTTATTAATTTATATAATATAAATATTTAAAGATTATAGATTTATATTCTTTAAATAGTCTTTTTATATTATTTATCTTTTATTAGTTATAGCTCTTTAAAGTTATTTTTTTCTCTCTAGGGTAGTATATCTTTTTTTTTTCACGTTACTTTTAGGTAGCCACTGTAGATGAAGGATTACAGCATAAACAAACAGTATGCAGTGGCTAGTGCCTGCTCTGTTATTTCCAAGGCGATAGACTAGCCCTCTCTTTTTCCATTTCATTCGACTGTACAAACGTACTTACCAACGATGCCACAGAGAGGCGGCATTGATTCAGCGACATCATTGTGGATATGCGGTACATTCAAGTAATTCCGCTCATAACCTAAAACCCCACTAAAATACCTACTTTTAAAATACTAATACTATAAGAGCTAATACCTAAATTTAGTTTTTAATAATTATAATTAAATTCTTTAATAGTTAAAGTATATAAAGTTCTTTTTAGAAAATTTCTTTAAAGTTTTAATAAATTGATATATTTATATAAAAACTTAAGAAATAATTTTACTAGTTAAATATACTTTTTTAACTTTTTTAACTTTATTAAGTAATTAAATTAACTTATTAAAATAAATAAAGATATAGATATTTTTGATTACTTTAGCTATTTCTTTATTTTTAGATATTTATTATATAATTAATATAAAATAAGAATTTATTAAAATTATAGCTTAAAAGTGGGTATTTTAGTGGAATTTAGGGTCACGAGCGGAATTACTTCTAACCTACTGTATATCGCAAGACGCTGCCTCTGACGCGTCGTAGGACTATACCGCGATTCCATGCCCTCTCTCTTGAGCATCATAGTCTATCGCGACTTCTATTCTGATCTTTACGACTCACTCAAACTGGTCGCACTCATCGGGCCGCTTCGAACAACTTTTTTGGCGTCGTTAGTGTTAGCGTGGTGCGTGACGACTTTGTCGTCGAGCATCGTGGCAGGCGTTTTACCCACTCGACACGACTTCGTCACCGCATGATGCTGACGTGCAGCGAGGCAGTGAATTACAAAATCGCGGTTGAAGTAGCGCTACAGATCATTGCCTAGAAGAAGTCAAAACTCTTCTAGGTCAATGCTCTACGCGCTGTTGCCGATGCCGACGTGCTGGTCGTCTCTGACCAAGACCTGCTAATTGTTCTCCGAGGCGGCGTTCAAGGTTGAGGCTAGTTCTGGCTAGAAAGGGCATAGGAGCCACAACACGTCTGGCCGCGGATACCTGCTCTGCATTAGTCAGTACGCAACACTGTAATAAGAAGTTGACGTTTATGTGTTAAGTAGATTAGAGTTTTTTGGTGTCTTTGTGCGCTTAAGAGAATAAGACAGTTTTCTTGTTGTGCTTTTCGCCGCCACTCTCTAGCTGTTGTTTGCCTGGAATGGCTGCGCTGTGATGTTCCCCTCACCTGCAAACCCCACACCTGGTAAACCACCTATCATTATCGCGGCGCCGCCACCACCGAGCTTCCTTGTAGCAGCTCAAGCATCCCAACTTCAAAACAAGTTACCAAGTGTGCATTTCTCCGTCATTCGGCTGCATTGTGTTCCATCCTTGAACGTTACTACAGCCCGCCTCCGCGCCGACTTGTCACCATTCTGCAGCATCTCGAAGACTCCAAACCGCAACGCAGTTACAACCGCGCGTATCCACCCTCCAGCCGCCTTGCGCAATACCGTTGTCGCCGAGGGCCGTCCATGATGGCGAGCCCGGCGCTCAACTTCATCACCTTCAATCAGGACTACAGCTGTCTTGCTGTTGGTATGTGGCCTTCGTCTTATCTTGCAGCTGTGTTCTCAATAGCTTTGTTGCATGACGATGCGTCGGACTGACCGCTCGCAGGTACCTCAAAAGGCTTCCAAATCTACCACACCGACCCATTCTCTCGCATTTTTAGCAGCGACGATGGCAATATTGCAATCATTGAGATGCTGTTCTCTACGTCTCTTGTCGCCTTGATTCTATCTCCGCGCCATTTGGTTATACAAAACACCAAGGTCTGTTACCGAACCGTCACGTTTACCTGCGCTCATTGCTGACTCTGCGCTATCACAGAGAGCTTCGGTTATTTGCGAGCTCACATTCCCTTCTGCCGTTCTCGCAGTGCGTCTCAATCGGAAACGCCTTGCTGTCGTACTCGAGGAGGAGATTTATCTCTACGATATCAGCAACATGAGTCTCATCTACACCATACCCACATCCCCCAATCCGTCAGCCATCTGCGCCCTATCGCCCTCATCCGAGAATTGCTTCATCGCCTATCCGCTACCGAAACCACGAGAAGATTCCGATGTCAGAAGACCTTCTCATGCGCCACCTCAATCGACATATGTAGCCCCGACTGCAGGCGATGTTCTCGTGTTCGATACTCTCACTTTGAAAGCTGTTAATGTGGTTGAGGCGCATCGCTCGCCGCTATGTAGTATATGCCTCAACAACGATGGAACCTTGCTCGCGACAGCTAGTGAGACTGGCACAATCATTCGAGTGTTTTCTGTCCCTCGTGGCCAGAAACTGTATCAGTTCCGGCGCGGCACATACCCATCAACCATCTACAGCATGTCCTTCAACTTGAGTTCCACGCTACTCTGTGTTTCCTCAACTTCTGATACCGTCCATATATTCCGTCTGGGAGAACCTCCAGGTGACAGTACTTTAGCGGGTACGTCTATTGAGCCCCATGGGTCTCCAAGACGAGATCGCTGGTCGCGTGCCAGACCACACGATGAGGGGTGGTCTGCAGGCGACAGTGCCGCCGAGTCACCGAGAAGTGAGGTGGCAGAGCTATCTGACAATCCTGGCAAGACTATAAATCGAAGACAAAGTGGTTCATTCAGCAATATGCTCCGTCGATCATCTCAAATTATGGGGCGAGGTGTCGCAGGCGTCATGGGCACCTATCTTCCGCAGTCGGTCACCGAGATGTGGGAGCCCATGAGAGACTTTGCTTTCATCAAGATTCCCAAATCAATGGCCTCGCCGAATAATTTGCGCTACACAGGCGGCTCGCCTAACGGCCCTTTACGTAGCGTCGTTGCCATGAGCAGTAGTAGCCCTCAGGTCATGGTGGTAACTAGCGACGGCGGATTCTACGTCTATAATATTGATATGGAGGATGGTGGAGAGGGTTATCTCGTCAAACAATTCTCGTGAGTCGCTTCCGCCACCGCGACTTCGTGCATTTTACGATACCCTCCGCTAACGAATTGTGACTGCAGTGTTCTCCAAGGAGACGACAAGATTGACGTTTCGCCCTACGGCGTCTGAAGCGGGGAAGGACAGAAGGAATCAGAGCACGTAACCTTACTGTCCAAGATACGCGCATGCTGGACTTTATTTCCTCGAACGTGGCTGTCTATCCATCGACTACCTCATCTCGTCACATATACACCACGGGTCTTTCCAAGACCTACGTTCCCCATTTCCCCTTTCCCGCCTCCTTCCCTCCTAAAAGGTAGCTTAAAGGAAGCTTTTGTACTTGCTTTGCCCGATTTCATATACTTTACGCAAAGGTTACGGCACACTTCAATCAAACAGTCAATTTCATCCTTGGACAGCTTGCCTGCGCTGCCACAGCCTAGGCGGGCCTTTCAAAGTAGGGCAATCATTAAGTATTGAAATGCATCGAATACAGCAACCTCAGTGCTATACATATGTGCCTAAGATATCCTATATCATGCTGCAATGGTATGTCAGCCAGGTCCACGAAAGCATCCAATCCAGCATGAATAGAACATACCCATGTTACCTTTACTCAGGTATTGCAGTCGTTTCATCGTGACGACAAAGGAATCTCATGTCCATCGTAACCCATGAATAGAATTTTCTCGTGAAAATTATCTTGTAAGAGGCATACCAATGTTCCCAACGAAACATGCCGGACGCCGGAACAAAAGCTTCATTCGCCATGTGCTATGCAGATGTTGTTTTCGCCCATGACGATGACTCATAGTATAGGTGACAAAACGTCGTGTTCTTTCTCCTCTTCTCCCCTTTACCGTGAATATGGCTTATTCATCAACGCAATTTCTCGCGCAATTTCTGCCCATTCGAGTTCTCGTGTAAACGTTCCTGTGCCTTCGTCGGTCTGCAAGATGGCTTGCTCCCACTGTAGGAGCTCGTATACAAACCGTAGGTGCGGCTGAATAATGACGTTCAATCGGCGAGCTCTCACAAAGCAATATGCTCGTGGAAACGAGAGCCTAAGGGCACGCATAACCTCGGCAATGCAGATGGTCGCGCTTCGCGAAACGCCGACGCGGCAATGAACCAGAGTGGCGGTCCCGAGTCGTTTCCCCCGGTCTACAATGAGCGATTGGTCAGGCGATGTGATGAACGAGGGGAATTCAATTGATGTTTTCCATTCTTACCGATAAACTCGAAGCACTTTTTGAATTCGTCCGTTAGTGGGTCAATGCCATTGTCTTGCACTCCTTGAACGATGCAAACGTTTTCCTCTCCCCAGGATTCCAAGTCTCCTTCGCGCCAAGAAGCATTCTCACCAACAGACAAGATTTGCCCAATTCCCATTTCTCGCAACAGGGCCGGGTTGTTGGCATGTCCAAGATTCCCAAGGTAAAGGTAATCAAGGATACGGCTAGGCAGTGAGCCATCCAGGCTGCAAAACCAACCGGGTTCATTCTTGACTAGTTCCATAAGATCGTTGGTGTTTTCTTTCTCGCACTTTGGTGACTCGCAAAGGAGGCGTGGAGATATAGCTTTCAGGAGGGCAACATCTGTGGGATAGGCGAAGAAGTTGCGCAGTTTTGTTGTGTGGAGATTCAGCCATGCATTTGGCACAGTGAGCCCGGAGCTATAGCTGAAATATGCTATTCCTAGCATACTTGATTCGGTGTAGCCATCGGCACAATGTATTAAGATCTTGCGAGCTCGAGTGTTGCTGCCGCCCCTCTTTTCGTCGAAACACATCTCTGCAGCCCTGTCTTTGAATTGAAGATCTCCAATATCTTCACAGTCCGGGAGTATCCCATGCGAAATGTGATACAACCATTTGCAAGTGTTCAAGATGCCATCAGCTTCTGTCTGCGAGTAAGTGGGAGGAAGTATGCTTCCCGAGGACGGAAACTCGTGGAAGACCTCGGGCTCCTTTTCCAAGGGGCATTTGGCCACCTGCTTTAGCGACTCGGGGTTCATTTTACCGAGATCGCTGCATTCAATTAATATGTCGAAACGCTGCTCCTCAATACTTCCTGGTTCCGGAGTCGGTCCCATGTAAACATTGTGTGATATCTCGGATGCGAGTGTCATGTCC
The DNA here is from genome assembly GCF_000280675.1 of Beauveria bassiana ARSEF 2860. Lineage (NCBI taxonomy): Eukaryota > Fungi > Ascomycota > Sordariomycetes > Hypocreales > Cordycipitaceae > Beauveria > Beauveria bassiana. The sequence goes on from NW_007930917.1 coordinate 5,462, forward strand.
CACATTTCTCTTCTTTCCTGGCGAACCAAATCCAAGACTTGACCAGTCAGGCAACCCGCGGCATCTACAGCGACAAGATCGCCATGTTGCCGCTCAAAGTCCGAAAATGGACAGACACAAACAAAGCAATTATAATCTTGGATGCCATCTGCGTGGATGTCGTTCTGCTCTCGCCACCTCTTCTGCGCAGCAGCGATGTCCCAAGCCATTCGCCTGGTTTGAGGAACGTCATCGCCATAAACGATAATATCAGAAACTAGAGCAATTTTGGCGGCCTGAATTTGGAAGTTTCGCACGGAAAAGCCGTCCGTAGGGTCCGGATCTACGAACTCAGCTGTAGGGCTGTTTTTCATAATTTCTTCGGGACCAATAGCGCCCTTGAGGCGACTGTTGGCAAGATTTCCATCGGCTTTGACGAGGGTGACAGCTCGAAAGCCGGTGGGAGGTTTGAGAAGTGATCCTCGACGACCTGTGAAGAACGTCTGCTGCAGGTGGTTGAGGGGATGCAATCCGTGTAGCCATGGAAAGACGCAAGACGCGGCAGGGAGCGACTGGCTAGCCGCGTAGTGCAAGGCTTCAGCAACCTGCGATGCAACAATCTCATATATCGCTAGTGTTCCGGCCACGGTCTTGGCATAAGTTTTCGGAGGGTATAAAAGCGATGTTTGGCGGAACTCTTGCGCGCCCCCTGGAGAGGGCGGAGGTGTAACTAAGTCAGTAAATTTAGCAGGCCCTGTCGGACACACCGGAATATGCTTGTTTGGCAAAGCAGTATGCTGTGGCGGGCCGGACGGCGCAGACGATTCAAGAGAGAGTGGTGGCGTGATGTTGTCGGCGTCAACATCGATTGTGGAGGAAGGGCGGTGAGAAGGAATAGGTCTGGGCACAGCAAGAGTGGCCATCTGTCCTATTTTGAGTTGATTGAATAAGGGTAGGACGGTATGATTGAATAGCTGCCAGGTCGTTTAATACTAGCAGTCGAGGTCTGATGATGTGGGTCAACTAGATGAACAATATTCCGCGGGGGGGCGTCATACACGATAAATATGATTCGCTAGCGCGAAACATGCCCGGTATTTGTGAATTCGCCTGGCAACCTTTGGGGATACTCAAGATTGCGCGACGGTGACTGGGGGTTTGTTAGCATATATAGTTGCTTGGAGGAGCGGCTGATAATGCTGCAATAATGGGTCGAGAACACGCGCTATGCCTTACATTGCATACACTGGAAGCTCGGCGCCACCAATTCGATAAAAAAAGCGTACGGCAAGCGAAAAAGAAAAGGCGAGACCGCAGCTCTAGCTGGAAGATGACGACCAGTGCCAGAGTGTAGGCTGAGGCCGTCAAACGGCAGCAGGCTAGAATTTGGCGAGGCTGGTTTTACTGGCGCGGAAAGAGCGGTAGCTATGTTGGGAGGGCCAATATCAGATGTAGAGAGATTGGTATTAGCGACGGCAGGCGACAAGAGAAGTCAGAGATGGCTGTGAAAGCCTCGACAATGAAAGCGGGGGAGGAGAGAAGGAGAGGATAAAGATAGGGTGAGATGTAAGGGTTGCACAAACGGCGGCCGTGTTTTTGTTTTTTGGAGGCTTGGAGGGACGCCGCCAGCGGTAAGGTCAAGTTGAGGAGACACAAGACAAGACCCGACAAAAGTTGGGCTGCACGGCTGTTCAACGGTGTGGATTGGATGATAACTCAGCCACCGACTGCCGGAGGCCCCCTTCCCCCAGTCTCCAGAGCATTATGGCGGCAAGCCTGGGATGATGGAATATGGGCCGGCTCACTCGCCGATGGTGTGTGTAGGTACATACCTAGGTACCTACCTACCTACCTAGCTGGTGTAGTAGACGAAGTTTAGTGCGCGATACAGTGGGTCGTAAGTAATTCCGCTCACGACCCTAAATCCCATTAAAATACCTACTTTTAAACTACTAATACTATAAAGGCTAGTACCTAACATAATTTTATAAAAATAGTAATTTAATTCTTTAGTAGTTAAAGTATAAGGGTTAATCTTTAGAAAATATATATAAAGTTTACTTAATTTATAATATTTAAATTAAAACTTATAATAGTATTTTATAAATAAAATTTACCTTTTTTACCTACTTTTAACTTTATAAGATATAATTATTATTATTATTAAATTACCTTAGTTAACTTAAAGAGTTTTTTTAATACTTTTACTTTTAAAAAAATAAGAAAAACTAATGTTTTTAAAGACAAACCCATTTTACTTTATAATATTATTACTAACTTATTACTATTTATAGTAAAAGCTAGTATAGCTTTTTATTTTAATAAAAAGTAAAGATTAGATAATTAAAATAAAAAAGAAAAATAATTAATATCAAGTATAAATAAATAATATTAAGTATTAATAAATAACTAAAAGGAGAGAGAGATATTAAGACTTGGACTTTGTAGTTTATCTTTTTTATATTTAACTTAAAGCTAATAAAGAGTTAAAGTAAGCTTATAAAGCTTATATTATAATAATAATATTATTATAACTTTTTTTTCTTCTTTTTTCTTTTTCTCTTTATAAGAATTATTAATAATTATAATATTTATTTATAAAGGCCTAGAGCTAGTCTATAATAATAATAATATATCATAATAAAAAATTTTTAATTATATATACTTATATAAATAAGAGGTATTTCTTATTTATAATATTTTCTAATTTATCTAATAATATTATTTAATTATTTAAATAAATTAGAATAAATGTATATTAACTCTTATATATATTAGATACTCAAATAGATTTACTATTAAGGTATAGAAGGTTATTATAAAGTAGAAGGTAGTATAATATAGGAAGTAGATAAGATAATAGGTTAATAGTAAGATAAAGAATATAATTATTTTCTTTTAGTAGTTAATTTTTATAAGAAATGCCTCTTTTATATAAATAATTAACCTAGAGGTCTATTTAAATCTAGATCTTTATTTAAGTTTAATAATATTATATATTTTAACTAAAAATAATAAAGATTTAATAATTATAGGTTAGAAATAATATTTAACTATAACTTAACTAATTTTAGTCTAGTAAAGATAAAAGTAGGTTTAACATAATTAGGAAAAATAGGGCTTTCTAATAGTGCTATTTATGTAATTATAATCTTGATAGTTATCTTTACACCTACTAGATAGTAAAAAGATATTTTCTACGTGATAGCGGATTATTGCTATGTTAAAAACACCCCTCGCGCGCGTAGTCAGGTATTGAATTTAGGCAACGTCAACGTTTTAAAAGCTCAAGCCCGGTTGTGCTGCACTTGGCGCAAGCTGCAGGCCAACCAGATCATGAGGTACAGAGACCCAGCTTTGTCTGTGCACCTTGCCGCGGATTGGTAAAAGCCCCATTGCCTTCGAGGAACCATTGGTCCACCATCAACGTTCAATAATGACGTTGCAAGTTATATTGTGTTGCTCCCACGGGCAAACTTCAAATGGTCAGCATCATTCACTCCAGCAACAAAGATTTCCAGCGCTGCGTTGCACACTCGCATATTGCGGCCATAATCACGTGATTTCGCGACCTCTGGCGTTCTGCCTGCTGATAGGCTTCACGTCCCGCAATGTCAAGCCTGATTCTTGAACAACTTACGCCGCTACGATTCGACTCAGATCCGCATTCTGCGGTCAATACTATAAAATGAAGTTCTACATTGGGTATATCTCTACTTCATCACTACCTCTGTTTACCTTGATCAATTAACCAATTTAGGGACCTTCCCGTTCTCTTTCCCTACCCGAGAATTTACCCTGGTTTGTCGAGCTCGCTTCACCATGCGTTACCTTGTGCGCTGACCTGGCGTGTTAATTCTAGAGCAGTATTCGTACGTTAAACTCCTGTACGGCCAGTCATTTGCCTAATGCACTAACACTGTGCCTAACACAAGGTACATGTGTGATTTGAAAAGTATGCTCTCCTCACGCTTCGTCACGGCCAGTCCAGCTTTCACCTATCTGCCTACCCATCATGTACAACTCTTTTGACTGACTTTGACCCCACAGAGACTCTTGATGCAGGGGGCCACTGTGTACTCGAAATGCCTTCGGGCACGGGAAAGACGGTTTCGCTACTGTCTCTAATCGTCGCTTATCAACAATCTATGCCGGAGAAGCGCAAGCTCATCTACTGCTCTCGTTCGTGCCCGTAACTTATCAAGGATTCAGAATTGTTAGTTTACTTATAGATCATTCACAGGTACCATGTCCGAAATCGAAAAGGCGCTGATGGAGTTGGAGGCTTTGATGAAGTACCGCACTGAACAGTTGGGACATGAAGAAGACTTTCGTGGTCTTGGTCTAACGAGCCGAAAGAACTTGTGTCTTCACCCTTCTGTCAAGCGTGAAAAGAGCGGGTCCGTTGTTGACGCTCGATGTCGAAGCTTGACAGCAGGCTTTGTCAAGGAGAAGAAGGAACGCGGCGAAAACGTGGACCTGTGCGTCTATCATGACGTACGTTTCTCGCTTGCTCGCAGATCATCTTGTTTCTTCGCTCACGAGTTATAACAGAATCTCGATCTGCTCGAATCCCACAACCTTATTCCGAATGGTGTTTGGACTTTTGACGGCATTTTGCGCTACGGGGAGGAGCACAAACAGTGCCCGTACTTCACCGCGCGTCGCATGGTACGTGATTCAACCACAATTCAAACTACATGCATACATTAATTGTATTATTTCAGATGCAATACTGCAACGTTGTCATATTCTCCTACCATTACCTCTTAGACCCCAAGATCGCAGAACGTGTCACCAAAGACTTTTCCAAGGACTGCATTGTCGTGTTCGATGAAGCACATAACATCGACAATGTATGTATCGAGTCACTGAGTACTGATATCACGGAAGATTCATTACGACGTGCGACACGGGGGGCTCAAAATCTCAAGCAAAAAATTGCAGACATGCGCGAAACGGATCAAGAGCAGTTGCAAAATGAATATGAAAAGCTGGTTCAGGGCCTCAGAGAGGCCGATGAAGCTAGGCAGGAGGATGCCTTTATGGCAAACCCAGGTAATATTACGGCACTTCGGATCCCTTCAAGGCAGACAAGCTCACCGATAGTTTTTAGTGCTTCCTGAGGAACTCTTGAGAGAAGCCGTCCCAGGAAATATTCGCAGAGCAGAACACTTCGTGTCATTCTTGCAGCGATTCATCGAATATCTGAAGGCAGGCGCCCCTGTTTCGCATTCGCGTCGTAATTCTAACTAGAAGATAGACACGTATGAAAGTCCGTCAGGTCATCTCAGAGACGCCCCCGTCCTTTCTTGCGCACCTGAAAGAGCACACATTTATCGAAAAGAAGCCTTTGGGTTTCTGTGCAGAGCGTTTAACTTCACTCGTCAGAACACTGGAGCTCACCAATATCGATGACTATCAACCTCTACAAGAGGTCGCGACATTCGCCACACTTGTTGCCACCTACGATAAGGGCTTCTTATTGATCTTGGAGCCATACGAATCAGATACAGCCGAAGTCCCCAATCCGATCCTCCACTTCACTTGCCTGGATGCGGCAATCGCCATTCGGCCAGTCTTCGATCGTTTTTACTCCGTCATCATCACCTCTGGAACCATCTCGCCTCTGGAGATGTATCCAAAAATGCTCGATTTCTCAACTGTTATCCAAGAATCCTACAGTATGACTCTTGCCCGCCGCTCCTTCTTGCCAATGATTGTGACGAGAGGAAGCGATCAAGCTTCCATTTCAACCAGCTTTCAAGTTCGCAATGAGCCCAGTGTAGTGCGGAATTACGGAAACTTGCTGACAGAGTTCGCCAAGATTACACCAGATGGCTTGGTTGTCTTTTTCCCTTCATATCTATACATGGAATCCATCATTAGTATGTGGCAGGGAATGGGCATTCTTGACGAGGTATGGAAATACAAATTGATCTTGGTTGAGACGCCCGACGCACAAGAGACGTCCTTGGCTTTGGAGACTTACCGAACAGCTTGCTGCAACGGTCGCGGCGCCATTCTGCTCTGTGTCGCTCGTGGCAAAGTATCAGAAGGTATCGATTTTGATCATCAATACGGTCGCACAGTTTTGTGTATTGGGGTACCTTTTCAGTACACGGAATCGCGAATCCTCAAGGCAAGGCTGGAATTTTTGCGAGAGACATACCGCATCAAAGAGAACGATTTCTTATCCTTTGATGCCATGCGGCATGCTGCTCAGTGCCTAGGACGCGTCCTGCGAGGCAAGGACGACTACGGAATCATGGTCCTCGCCGACAGACGGTTCCAGAAGAAGCGACCACAACTGCCGAAGTGGATCAATCAGGGCTTGATGGATGTCGATGTCAATCTGAGCACGGACATGGCTGTAAGCAGCGCCCGGCGCTTCTTGAAGACAATGGCACAGCCCTTCCGCGCTAAGGAGCAAGAAGGCATCAGTACCTGGGGCTACGAGGATCTAGAGCGCAAGGCCGCACTGGATCGCGAAGAGGCGCGCAAGGCGGAAGAGGCGGCGGCAGTTAAGGCGGCGCAAATGGCGGCTATGCAAGACAATAACAAGGACTACGAATTCGACGACGACGATTTGGATCAAGACTTGATGGAGCTCGAGAATTTCTAGATCTTGCACCATCACGCCACACTTTTCATTGTGTGTACGCACATACTACAGGTATAACCTCTTTTCAGGCATTGGGAGAATTTGTGACCCACTCGCTCAGGCCGTGTAGTAATAGAAAAATGTATCAAGGGTGGAGGAAAACTTGTCGTCTCGTTTTCTCTGTCTCTTGGGTTTGCAGTTGAGCAAAAAGCGGACACAACATCAACTAAGAAGCCATCGCTCAAGTAAATTGAACTCACGATTGGGGATGAAGATACAATCGTTCGCGAAGAGTGTGTAGACTATTTCTTGCCGTCTCGCTTCGTTTTTTTGACTGCCCTCATTGCCGGGAACGTGTGGCTACGGCCTGGTTTCCGGCCAATTTCCAAGCACACCATGCGAATAAAGTCTTGGTTTGTCCAATAACTGGTGTGCGCACTAAGCATGTTCAAGTACTGAATCTCGAGAGGTCCGCCAGAGGAACGTAGGAACCAATCAATCTGACCGTTATCATTGAGCAGATACGCCTTTTTCTCGGCAATTTCTTCTCTTGTGAAATCGTGAATCTCTAGCTCTAGCTGCGAGGGCATGCGAGCTGTTGTTGGTCTTTGCGGCTCAATCGCAAGCGGATCTGGCTCCGGATTCAGACCGGGCACCACCTGCCTGATGGCGTCCCTGACAGTGCTTATCAGCGAGGGTGTGACGCTTGGTACGTAGGCGACCTTAAGGCTCGAGGAGTAGGAGGGGTCAATTGCGCCGGTCAACAAATATGCAATCGGGTCCTCTTTAGCCAAGACATTGTATACGTTATCCACGGCCAGACACCCAAATGTCCCAGCCTCCCCAACCACGTTCTTGGCGACTACATCGCCGTCATCCGCTCCAGCCTTTGTTCGGCCACAACGGGGCATCAGCGCACCTTTTTCCAGCAATAAAAAGAAGCCGGCCGGGCTTCCCGCCAAGAACAGATTCGTAGTGTTGAATTCGAAGTGCTGATCGTCGGGCGCAATTGGCGTGCAGAGATTTAACCGAGGCACGCTCGTAGGCTGCCGAGATAGAATGTCGACCGCCATGACACTACCCAGTGAATGCGCAATCAAGTGAACCCTGCCTTTATCAGAAAACCCAGGATTGTTTCGACACCACAATCTATAAACGCGATTAGCTTCGCGTACCAAAGCTGTTATCATCTTTATTTTGTGGTGAGACATGTAAAATGGAATGTCAAACATGACATCGGAGATCATGCTCCGAACCGCGGGTATCGTGCTAGGTTCAATGTCTTTCAGGTCGAACGACCCTGTCGTGTCCTTGGTTCCGGTTGGCGTCGCATCATCACTATCAAATGAAAGCCCGACTCTCCAGTTGAGTGGCAGTATCATGAAGCCATTCTGATCTGCGCGAAGGACGTTCTGGATAGTCGGGTTCCCAAGCTCGATGTTAACAGCTCTTCGAAAACTATTGATAGCATGCGTAAAATGATAGCTTTCTACCCTTTCTGCAATCTTTTGTCCAATACCGTGGGCAACTAGAACAAGGTCTGTAATTTGCCCGCGATCCTTTTCGGCGGAACAAGCAGGACATTCGCTTGATATCTCTTCTTGGGCATTTACCGCAGGTACCTCTTCTGCTGTTACAGCAGCTTTTTTGGGACCCTGGAGCCTGTTCCAGGAGCGTCTATCAAAGCCACGGACGACAGGCAGCCCTACAGTCAACCCTCGCAGTATCTTTGCAACGGGACATCTACCGTGGTATGAAGATGGTGCCAGATTAGGCTTCAATAGGAATGCCGTCTTGCGATCTTTGTATATGACTTGATATCTGGCAAAGGGACGGTTGGGAAGCTGCTTCTCCATATTGAGCGAGTATATGGAGCCATTTGCGGCGGCATCCCCCCGAAAGCACCGTGCTGCGCAGAAAAGGTCAGATGAGATGATCGGCTCGGAATCACACGAGTTGATACCATTCAGTGGACGGTTGTGCTCGGGCCATAGCTGATATGAGACTTTCTCTTCGCCTGCGGCTCCGACTTCCAGGGCGCATGCCAATTCTTCCTTCCAAGTCTCTGTCCAAGGCTTCATTTCTTGATATCCAGCTTCTAACTGGTTAGCCACTGCCGTAGATACGGGCAACATTGTGTCCCTGTTTGATTGTTAAAACAGTTGTTTCAAGAAGTCAAAGTGAGTTTTATATTGCTTGCCTGTAAAACCATGTTGCTCTGGTCACCACTGCAACATCGTTGATCGGTGACCAGTAAATTGGCTTCATTTGAAGATCAGGCAAGTCAACTAGATGCAGTCTGGATATCCCAACAGTGATGTGTGCTTTTGGAAGTTCCTCTGTTTTGAATCCAGTAGCGAGCGGGTAGTACGATTCATGTTGTTCTTTAGTTTCGTGATGCTTGCCAGAAAGACTTTCCGGTCGCGTCTGCGCCAGAAGTTTCTGTGAATCGTTCGACAGAGATTGACCGTGCGATATTGAAGGAGTCACAAGATCGGACCCTGCTCCTGGGCCATTGACTCTTGCGAAAGGGTTCCCCGTAATTCCATCGCGCGTTGCCGAGTTTCTAGGCATCTCATTCGTTCTGTTTGAATGATCGGATAGCTGAGAGTCAGCTCGCATGCGAGATTTGGTTTCACCTCCCGTCCAGGAGGAACGCTTGCTCTGGCTCTTTCCAAAACTTCTCATATCATCAACAAAAAACTGCTTCGGCGTTGAAGGCTGAGACAGTGAGCCTACATCGATGGTTTTAGAATTCTTGTTGGAAGATTCAGATTGAAGTGAGTTCAATATTGGACATTCTTCGCTGTCTTGTTGTAGTTGACGACGGCGTATCAATGCTGATACATCTGTGGCAATCGCCTCTGGACGGAATAACGGATCAACAGCTCTCGCTAGTGAGCACGTTGTGTGCTTGAGCTGTTCTTTGATCTCATTTAGCAGCTCAGAGCAGCATAGCTCCTCTTGCGTGTCTCGCATCTCGTTTGTGCTGGCTGCGATGCGAGCTGTGAGGTTCTGGTCGTGCTTGACTTCGAGATGAATTTTCCCGTGCTTTTGAGCAGCTTTCTGCACGAGTTCCTCTCGCGAACTTGCATCTTTGTTGGCTACTGACCCAGTCTTTGGCTTTCCGGAGCGCAGAGCCTCGTGGCGACTACGACTTTCAGTGTTAGACAGAGACACCCACGCTGTTTCCAGCGCGTTGTTGTCACCTCGGCCGAAAGGTCGCAGTAGCTCCTTGTATTTCTTGAAATCGGTGGTTGCCGTGTGCGAGCTCGCGGAAAGCGGGTCATCAATCGGTACCGAGGAAGAGTAGAAGAATTGTGCCTTTACTGGCGGCATTCCTCCGTCCCTGTCAGGGAGGTTGACGGGGGTTTGCCGACATTTCGCATCGAAAGTATGCTCCACGAGCACCATTGCACCCAATGATGATTACGGTCAGCTATCGAGAAGCTGACAGCGAGTCCAATACGCCCATGCGTATATTTGAGTGGTCTTTGAGTGGTAAAGGGGAGGTCGCGGTCGCTGTCGCGGAACGCTGGCAGTATGAGATCGAGCATCCTGGTTGTCTCTGTGTCGACAGCTCGTGACGTGGTGCAGCTCCAGTGGGGCCGTGCCTTTAGGTACAGTCACCCACAAAAAGTTTCCGGTCACGGCCACTTTTACACTAAAACACTACTACTTTAATAGCTTATAGTTAATTAAGAAAAATTAACTATATAATAAAATTTAAATCTATAATAGAGCTTTAGTAGTTATTTATTATACTTTATATACTTTTTATATATTTTATTAATTAATAGAGAAAAAGGAAGTTAAAGTAAAAAAAAAACTAGAAAAAAAAGTTATAGTAGTCTTATAGGGGCTTATAGTAGATAAAGATTTTTTAAAAATCCTAACTTTTACTTTAAAGACCTATTAAAATAGGAGATAACTTAGTAAAAGTATATAAGGATATAAATATTAAATATAAAGTAAAGATGAATAAAATATAATTTATATAGAATTTTTAAACTAGTATAGAATTAATTATTAATACTTTAAAAGTGTGAGTTTTAGTGTAAAAGTGGCTCTAACCGGAAACTTTTTGTTCCCTGCTGTAGTAGTCCGCGCCACCAAGATTGGCTTGAGTACGTGTACCCAGGTAGTTGTGCAGGGATGTATCGGAGTCCAGTCGAACGAGAAAAAACCCCAACGATCTTCTGACCAAAAGGTGACACCCTGAAAAGTCAAGCAAGTGACTACGAGTCCGTAATACAGAACACCCTGACAAGATTATATAACTAGTATATTGCAAATACGTCAAAGTCTACAGGGAGGCTATAGAGCATCTGAGTGACTACCATGAGCGCTGCCTTAAAGCCTCTATTACTCTTCTCGCCCCTTATCAGGTGGAATAGTGCAGTGCTTCTGTATAGATGTCAAAGGACTCTTCTATAATCATGGTAGGCGATAGTTTAAGTATGGAGGCAATCCTAAACTCCGGCTTTTAGTGTTACAGTAAAGTGGGATGTATCAGGGTTACAAAAATTCCGTCAACTTCGATCTCGCAGTTTTTATATTAAGATGATGGGTTCGATTCTCGGCTTCGCACGCCGGATGTTGAGGTACTGTTTGTTTGTTATCATGGTGTAGCAATGCACTCCTCCAGCAGGAGGGCCGCAGATCCACAACCCAGCGCCTGTCATACTACAACACTTTTGAGGCAGCGCCGCCCTCGACGACGGTCAGAAAAAATGTTCTCTGATCTTCTACGTGGCAGGCAAGCCTGTAATTTGTGTAGAAATGTGATAAGCTGCCTTTCTGCTAGTCACAATAATGATTCAGTGGTTGTAGAAAGTGTATGCTGTCATCGTCAAAACACGCACATCTGCTTTTCAGCCGCATGACTGAGTCATCACGATGAAGCGCAAGTTCTGGTATGTTGGATTGTGTGGACGAATCTAAAACTCTACATCTCGCGAGCTTTTATGTTCAGCTCGTGTACTTGCTGCTCATGACATTACGAAAATCGTAAGCATTCTACAAATGAGCTTCAAACACGAGCCTACACCGATTGCAATAGAAGTCAGGTGTTGAAAACATTATCATTTCACTCTCACGCTCATATATTCCAGTATACCTCTAACGTTATCAACAGTATACTCATCACAACTAAGCCATCCCCTTCGCCAGCGTCCAGAAGCTTTCCATTTTGGCCCGCGATAAAGCAGCGCGGGCCTCTGTGTCCGTTTCGCATACCTTGCTGCCCCATTTACGAAAGCCACGAGCTTTCTGTTCACCTTCAAAGACTAGCGTACATCGATTCAGCGACATGTCTTTTAATTCGCCTTTTGCATCTTCTGCTAGAAGCCAGTCGCGTGTGGCATTCTTGCCATCACGATCTCGAGATGGCGCATTTTCAGTCCAGTCAATGCGGTTGAGCATGAGTTTCTTGTATTTATTAATCGCCCAAGAGCCACCTTCAACGACGAGCAAGTTGAATTTCGGGTGCATGATGCAGGTACCGGTCAAAGAAAGCTGTTCTGCGTTGACACTAATCTTGTAGCGATGCTGCCCGTTCGCCAAGCTATTAACTTTCAACACGAGGACATGAATACCCTTTTCGAGATCCTTCTGCTGATTTGTCGCTAACTTGTCATGTCTTTGTTCATTCGTGAGTTTTCGTTCCTCGTTGGTGTCAACATGCTTCTGTTGTCGTTCGGCGATTTCTCGGTTCACACGGGCTTCGACAGCGGTGGGATCCTTCACAGCAACTAGTGCGATACAAGTCAATAACTACATTCAGCATGTCCTAACGGTTGCATACATACCATCTCCAAGAACACGCATGAGGTTACCCTTCTTCACTTTGGGAGGGGGGGCTGGTACGAGGCCCAGCCTGATCTTTGCTTGCATCTCCTTCCCTTCCGCCATTCGCCGTTGTCTTCTGATCTTCGATTGCTCTTTGGATGTTAGATACATGGGTTTCGGTGCAGGGGCCAAGCGATCCTGCGGCGGCTCCAGCGCAACGGGATGCTGGACATATTCCGTGATGATGCTGTCCGGTGAATCAATTTTCAGTTTGTTGGCGTGGTCGAGTGCATCGTAAGATTCCCCATCTATAAGGGCTTCATCCCACCACTCCACATGCGGTGGTTCTTCTACTAGAAAGTTCTTTTCGGTATCCAGATCCTCATCTATACCGGCCTTTCTTGTCTGCTCGGCGATGCGCTTCTTCATCGCCTCGAGCGCCTCTTGGCGCCTGAGGGCGTTGGCCTGTTGGATGTACTTACCCTTCTGATTGAATACTAATCGCTTTGGCTCGCGAACCCGGCCGAAAGATGGCTGTGCTGCCATGGAACCGTCAATGTACGGGTTGCGCCGGCCGGTACCAAAGTCGCCGCTGCCTTGGACTGTAACTGCAGCTGACCCTTTGGTACTGTAACGAATGTTCTTCCCAACGTTTGACGATTTATTTTCCTTGTTTTGAGGCTTCCATGACGCCAAGTCTTCGAGGGCCGGATGTAGACCAACATTCAGGCCGCCTTTTGCTTTGCTGGTTGCAGTTGCAGCCGCAACTCGAGCCTTTAGAGCAGCCAGGCGCTCTGCTGCCAACTCTGGTTTCTGGATTTTGGTGGATGGATCCCTTCTTGCGCCAAGCCCCGATGGCTGCGACTGGCGCTCCATACTTAATTTCGCCGTTCGCCGTGTGTAGTTGTCGACAAGAGTCCTGCTGCCGTGTCGCTGTGTGGTTGTGTGGTTGTTTGGGTTGAAAGCATGAGGCTGCTCGTTGCGACTCTCCACGTGAATTCAACCTTGTGCTGCCAATCGCATGTGTATACTTCGTATCGCTCTACGATGGCATGGAATCGAATCGTGCGAGAATAAAGCCGAGGCACTTGGAGTGAACTCCTATGCATCTTCAAAAACTGCCTTTCGTCCTCCCTCAGCTTTGTGTACCTGCTCGTGGTGAGTGGGTACAGCGGCTCCACAGCAGGAGCAGGTATCCGAGCCTTGTCTACCTAGTTAGTTGGCTGGCTGGCAACAGCCGCTGAAGACAACAAAATTGAATCAACGATGTTCTTATGGAGGTATACTCTAGGGGAGCTTTCTACGAAGAATAGTCAATTTGTGTCAGTTTTAGTGTTCCTCTGCAAACGCGTGTACCTTTGCATTGCGACCTGCATACCCTCAAGGGTCACAAGGCAGTAACGCTAGGCCGCAATCCATTATCTCGGTCGGGTTTTTTAGTCCTGACAGTGTCGTGTCAGCTGGAGACGGTCGATTGTGTACCTACCTAGGTAGGTAGAGATTTATCTGGCATTTCAACAGCCCGCGGGCCCTACAAGTCAGCTAAAGTAGGCGAGGAAGGCTACCACATCCCCCTCCTACTACCGTTCCGTACTCAACCACGGAGGCACTGGCAATGATAACCTGTTTCTTCTACTGAGCGCTGTTTCCTAATCATGGCTGCTCTGAAAAAGCACTGTATAGCTCGATACTGCGAGTCCATTAGATTGAATGGCTAATCAGATATTGCGCGAATGCTCGCAGCGTGCCTTTTTACTTCGCACAACAGCTGTGCTAATGCCATTTTTAGCATAACGCCGCCTCTACGAAATGGGGAGTTGCGCATGTGCCGATCTTCCTCTTTGGGGTCTGGATGAATTCGTGCAATGGAGGCTGCACTAATCGCGATCACGAGTACGTACGAGTCCGTCCGGACCGTACCCATGCAACTTGTACACGTGGCAACGTGGCAATCTACCATTCAAGATGCCCTTGCGTCGAATGTCCCGCCAAGGATACCCTCCGTGATGCGGCATTCTATCGTGATGACGGAAGCAGCCAGGCTCGACTCTCTAAATTGCTCGACGCCATTTTCGAGGGCTTATGGCAGAGGCACAATAAAATTTGCGGTGTCTTGAGGAGGCTGATGCCGCAAAGGGCGCCGAGACGACTAGAACGGAAGCTAAGGACGCATTCAATGATGATATTCTTGGCGTGCTTTGAAGAGTTTGCCTGAACAGTCACGGCCAGGTGCAGTTCCTGAAGACTCTTCCTGAAGACTCCAGGTCGCGGCCTTTTGACGACTGCAGCAGCCAGCGACACCAGCTTCGAAGACTGCCTAGTAACGAGTAGCCCAAAGGCCAAGAATATGCGCCATGGTGATGAATCATGCGAGGCCAACGGCGGGGGCAGGTAGCAAGGGTGACTGTTCGATACATTGCCGGTACTGTTGAATTAGTCACTACTTAGTGAGCCACTGCGGATGCAGCTCAAACATCTACGCGATATTCACTGTTCACGTGGGCGTCGCCCATAGTTGTGCAGGCTATGACCAATTGTGGGGCGGTAGGGTGGCTACAGGCATTGTTGTGAGGGTGCGTGTGGGCACGGTGGCAATGGTCAGTGTCTACGGCTTTGGATGTCACATGCGGAACAATACTCGTGGTAGTATCAATTCATTGCAATCCAGCAGCTTTCACCGGCTGCCCGTGGCTTAATATACATCCCAACTGTAAAGCAAGTTCTCGTAGTAACGCCATGATTAACCCCCGAAAATCCATGATTCCATCGTATCAAAGCAATGTCGTAAAGTGTTCACCCTATCCTCTCCAAGCTTAGTTGCGCTCACCGCGAAGGCGGCGGGCAAGCTGGATGTCCTTGGGCTGGATGGTGACACGCTTGGCGTGGATGGCGCAGAGGTTGGTGTCCTCGAAGAGAGAGACAAGGTAGGACTCAACGGACTCCTGGAGAGCACCGATAGCCGAGGACTGGAAGCGAAGGTCACTCTTGAAGTCCTGGGCGATTTCGCGAACCTGTTGCATGTTAGCATTCGGTTTGACATTTCGGCGGTTGGCTGGGGCGCTTACCAGGCGCTGGAAGGGAAGCTTGCGGATCAGGAGCTCGGTGGACTTCTGGTAGCGGCGAATCTCACGAAGAGCGACGGTACCAGGCTTATAGCGGTGAGGCTTCTTGACACCGCCGGTGGAAGGGGCACTCTTGCGGGCAGCCTTGGAGGCAAGCTGCTTGCGAGGAGCCTTGCCACCAGTGGACTTTCTTGCGGTCTGCTTAGTGCGAGCCATTGTGTAGGTATTGAGGAGAGTGCGTGGTTGTGGGGGTGTGCTCAGCGAGTGGATGTCTGATGCAGGAGGGAAAGGTCGGGAACTTAGGAGGCGGGGGGAGCCTTTTAATACCTATAGCTTGCTGGCCATAAATGGGGCGGCTGATCTGAGGCGACGCGGTGTGGAGACGTGCGCGACAGGCCAGGGCAATCTGATTGGGTGCGCGAAAAAATGGTGTTTCCGCATGCCGAAAAAATTGATGACCATAAATAATTTCATGGTGCAATGAGAGCGCTTTCCTAATCGGGCAAGGTCTGGAGCCTTTCCAACCCTGCGTCAGTAGCTATTCACCACACAATACCATCGTGGGTAATACAGGTAATATTACTTGCTGCGCATGAATCTCACGCTCCTTCTGCCCGTTGTTGCTCTGAGAGTCAGTCTGAGTACTGTGTTTTAAGTGTGTTCTCTTTTTGATGGTCTTCTTGGCCTCCTCTGCGCCACGTTCCCTATGGTCGGGCCGGTTTCGGCTTGATCTCACTTATGGAAGCTTATTGCCCAACTTGAGTTTACATGTAGTGATTAGGCGCATGACGGCAGGATCGGTCAACTGTTTGCTGGGTATCGAACTATTTTTATGTCTGCTTATCGGCTTGGGCTCTGGTTCGGGCTCTACTTGGCAGTACCCTTTAATACGTTACGTGATCGTACGTTTGAGCTGAAAGCATCTCTATTGTGTCTACCCTGTACCAGTTTTGTTATGTAGATTGACTGGGTTTTCGCGCCTGATGGAACTGCTACAACACGTGTAGTGGGACGAGAAAGTTGTTCATGCTGGTGCTCGTCGATACATGCCCATACAACCACGATGAGATGCTTTGTTGCCGGATTAGCTGTGCGTCGATAGATGGTATGAACTATGTACGTTGGCAGCACGAACTGCCCTGTTGTGGGCATCCCGGGTATAGTTATAACTACAGGATGCCGTCACTGGGCAAGTAGACGTGGCTGTCTTTAAGAGACTGCAGTCATGAGCGTATTGAGTATACGTCAGATGACAGACAGCATCGGGTCGCATTTGCACGGGTATCCGTACTCAATGAAGCCAGATCGATCAAGCCGCCGTTGCAGCTCAAAGCTGTCGGCCTTACTAGCCGGAGGAAGCGCGACAAAGCCAGCTGGCGCGACGGGTGCAACCACAAAGCAAGCTAATCATAGATGGCCAATCAAGAAAATGCAAAAATATGTCACAGATCCACCATGGCCTATTTCCCACCACGCATTTTTGTTGTTGTTTATTTCTGAAGGCTGATGTGTTATCCGCCCCTCTCTTGCACAGCACCCCTGTGCGGACGCGTTTTGCGTTCCAAAGTGGCTAGGTCGAGTTCTGCACCCCGACTGATCTGTGATCTGGCCCACCGGTACTTAAACCAGCCGGTGGCCACCTCTTTTGTTTCCTCACATTTTCTATCAACCGCCAATTAGTGCCATCTTTCTTCCTACCCCACGCACACACACAATACCACATACCCCATCACAATGACTGGACGTAAGTAACATCAAACCACTCTCGCCCGCAGCAGACATTCATGCTAACATCAGCACAGGTGGCAAAGGCGGCAAGGGCCTCGGCAAGGGTGGTGCCAAGCGTCACCGCAAGATTCTTCGTGACAACATCCAGGGTATCACCAAGCCCGCCATCAGACGTCTCGCGCGCCGTGGTGGTGTGAAGCGTATTTCTGCCATGATATACGAAGAAACTCGTAATGTTCTCAAGACATTCCTCGAGGGCGTCATCCGCGACGCAGTCACATACACCGAGCACGCCAAGCGCAAGACAGTCACATCTCTCGACGTTGTCTACGCCCTCAAGCGCCAAGGCCGTACCCTGTACGGCTTTGGCGGTTAATTGTGCTGCTGCTTTTTTTTTTTTTTGGTTTTGCTTGCGAGCTTTGGCCCATGCACAGCGTAGTGTGTGTGCGGGTGTTTCACGATGATCACGGAATCGGTTCATGCTTTTTGGGTGTTATGTACCATACGGGAAACGGTGGCTTACATTTTTGGGGGTAACAGGTAACATGCCCGAGAGGCAATTTCTATTTATTTATACAATCATCTGATGCGATGTGATCCACCCATGGAGAAATACATATATGGCGCGCCTCGATGCATCCGCTTGGACCGCAACTTTTACTATTGTGCAATGGGGCGTGCCGGTTCAGAAACATGCGCATTGCCGACAGGATAGTATCTGGCGCAGAGGCAGTGCGGTATGCAACGGACGGAGTAACATGTGCAAGTATCGAATTGTGAATTCTCCTATGCGACCGCAAAAACTCATGAATCTGAAAGACATCGTAAATGGTCAAGTTGGACATTGCAAGCGGGTTGGCTGCCACCCAACTACCATCACGACGGCTAATCAAACGAAGTGCAACCTAGAAAATGCAGAATAACAAACATGAAGCGATACATCATCAAAGTGAATGCTAACGTGCGAGTGGCTCGAGTGCGAAGTATGCATGCCCAATGATTCTCACTGATCCAGGATACGAGCGGAAGGACTGCAAGCGCCAAAAAAGCCAGTCGGTAGTACAATGGCGGATGGGTGGTTTGTCATTGTGCCGAAAACAAATCAGAATGGCGTGGCCAGCCAAAATGTCAGGCTCTTGTCTTCCAAATCTCCAAGGTGCGTGATCATGGCTGCCCGAATGCTGCATCGACGGCTCAGATACCCATAATAGGCACAGGAGCGCGCTCTATTTGCGTAGCGCACCGATATGCTGGAAAATA
Source organism: Beauveria bassiana ARSEF 2860 (assembly GCF_000280675.1). NCBI lineage: Eukaryota > Fungi > Ascomycota > Sordariomycetes > Hypocreales > Cordycipitaceae > Beauveria > Beauveria bassiana. The sequence continues at coordinate 23,885 of NW_007930917.1, forward strand.
GTGGCGGAGTAGCGCCGTGCAGAGATTTTCATTGGTTGAGGCCCCATCCGAGACACGGCGATTACAGGTCCCGGCCAAGCCGAGATCTCTTGCTTTCTGGAACTGACCACGTTACTACGGATTACTATGGAGGAATACGGATGAAAAATCGGACGGATGATATCTTTTCGGAGACCTTAAAGCGTTCTGTGCCTACATTAAGGGCGTGTGACAGGACCAGAGAGAATTAGTTAGGTAGCATGCATATTAACTTTTTTTTTTTTTTTCGCACTCAACGTTGCAACTGGCACAGACAGCATGTCATGAGAGGCTGCCCGGCTTTGGATTTGGAGAGGGAGGGTGGGAGGCCTACCACATAAGGTACTTCGTACCTAGACGATTGCGCACCAAGCGTGCCTAGGTTTCGCGGTCAGTCACATGAAAAGGTCATGTGATCTGCCTTTGTCATTCCTAGCTGAGGCGTGTGGCTTAGATCTTGGCATCCATAAAATCCTGGAACTTTCCAGCCCGTTGTGGCTGATAAATTTTCCCTTTTAACGAGGCCTGCCCAGCTGGATATGGCGCTAACAGCATGACGAGATACTTGCCAACTTGGTCCCCGGAGAGGGAGGAGCCGGAAACGAGCACAGCCGTTCAAAGATTTTACGCAAGATGCGAGTTTGCATGCTCTCATTTACTAACAGAAACGAACGGCGTAGACGTAATAATCCGAGTACCCGAGTCTTCAAGAATTGATTGACACAGTCACACACATAGAACTACGTCGAAGGTGCTGGAAAGACCCTGCTGTAAACTCCGGATGTCATGGCTTACGGTCTGTTCTAAAAATCGAGGAGCCTGCTGCCCGGTGTCAAGTATCTTGAAAACTTGCTTGGCCGATTCTATGCTGCGTCGGCCACGACGAAGTACGACGGCTGCACCTTTCGGAAGAACTCGATCTCATCGGCCGCTTTGCTCAATCACATATCGGCACACAGGGATTACATACACCCCCCGCCCACCCCCGCCAGTCTTTTTTTCAAGGGAAAGTGGGGCTGGTACTCACACCGGCATGGCCGGTGTCTGCGTATGCAGTCGTGTTTCTATAAAAGAGTTCCTGCCTCTACGAATTTGCCACCCACGCCCCCTACCTCTCGTCCTCATCTACAACAAACCATGACATCGACATCAACTGCTACAAATTATAACTCAACTCTACAACATACTACGTCTCGCTTCGGTCTTTCACAGCAACACCTCGCCGCTCTACAGGCTGAACAAGCTACTCCGGCTGATCTTTTCGAAAACAATTTTTGGGACCCGACACGTTCCACGCCCGAAGCGCTCGATTTCGCATCTCAAGACTTCACCCGACCTTCGCTTATGAAGTCTGACGCTGCAGGAGCAATCACCCAGTTTACGCCCAAACCGGGCCGCCGTTCACACCAGAGAGAATCTTCACTGTCATCTCTTGGCTCTGTTGGACCGGCGTCGCCTTTTACACAAACCACATACAACCCGCAAATTGCTATTAGCGATTCGGCGACGGATCCCTTCTGCGAAATGTACAACAACGACACAAACGTCCACAACGCGGGAGCATACCATATGCTTTCGAAGCCTTTGGATACCCTCTCAGGATATCAGCATCTCGAGGCTGCCACTCCAGATATGGCCTATCCAGCTGCGCTTCCAGGCCAAATGAACCGCCATCGGACCGAGCGTTCGCTGCTACCAGCACCCGAGTTCAGCCATCTGTTCAACCGCTCCCACCCAGCTTCTGTGGCCAGTTCCATTGCCGGAGACTCGCCGTCTACGCCCAGCATGGGCGACATCGACCTTCTCGATCGCAGGAGAGGTATGCGAAACATCAAGCCCACCACATCTGACCAGCGCTCACGATATCGGTATGCAGCAGCTTACGGGAATGTGCCCAAGCTCGATCGTACCTTGACGGACGTGTATGGCGACGAGCTGTACAATCCGAGCTTTGCCATCACATCATCGTCGCCTGCACATCCCGCCAATGCAAGCACGACGAGCAACCACCTATTTAGTCAGCGTCTCAGCGCCGCCAATAGCCAACATCTGAATGCCGCGCACTCGCCATCTTCCACAGCCTCTCGCGGTCTTTCACCGTTTCAAGCAACCTCGCCATACGCTCCGCCCCAGCTGCAAGACTTTGACACCTCGTTTGCAACTCATCAGAAAATTGGCCACGGGAGCAATGAACAGCACCCAGCCGTCATTGGAGCACACGCAGATACCGGCATCGAGCCCGAGACACCGAAAACCATTTCTCCCCGTGATGCTATGATAGAGTTCACTGGGGTTGATGGAGAATCCAATTTCTCTTTGTTCCCAGAAGGCTCCAATGGGTTCGACTTCGACGCCTATAGTAAAGCTATGGCACAGGATACAGGATCCAACCACGTTCACCTTACTCCTGCGCAAGAGTCGCAAGGCAACCAAAGAAATTACGATGACATGTCGTTCCAGAACAGGATACCGCAGCAGTATCCTTTTGTTTCACGTGCACACGAAAACAAGGATATTACCCCGCCCCCAAGACTTGGATCATCGGGAAGCAGCGTCTCCGAAACGCGGACTGACGCGAGCGGCAATCGGCCAACTCGGGTCGGCGCTGAAAGTGGCACATACACATGCACATATCATGGTTGCACTCTACGCTTCGATACACCTGTCCAGCTACAGAAACACAAGCGCGAAGGGCATCGCCAATCGCATAATCTTGGTGGTCCTCCAGATAACAGCCTCGCAACGTCCATACTGAACAGTCAAGCTGGTCCGCACCGTTGCGACCGCATTAACCCTAGCACTGGCAAGCCGTGCAACACCATCTTTTCTCGTCCCTACGATTTGACTCGGCACGAGGACACTATCCACAATGAGCGAAAGCACAAAGTCCAGTGCGATCTTTGCACAGTTGAGAAAACGTTCAGTCGCGCTGATGCACTCACCAGGCACTATCGTGTGTGCCATCCCGAGGCAGAACTACCAGGGAAGCAACGCAGGCGACTGGTCTGATGACGATGCTCGAACTGAGCCTGCTTGCGACTCGGCAGTCTCGGGCCACTGAGCCGGTCTTTACAGGGCGTGAGCGGATCTAAGGGGGGTGCGGTACTGAACCCTTTGTTAGTAGTGGGGCCCATCTGCATATACTGTGGGCATTGAAGCCAATCAGAGCAAGGCTGATGGGGCTTTCGGTCTCGTCCAGCTGCAGGGTCCTTGCCGATCCAGACCGCTGACGTCACTTATTCGTCAAGCCATCCGGTGGGCTGACATCACCACAGCGCAATATATTCGCATTCGGCCACTTGAAAGCAAGCCATTCTCTCTGCGCGCCGGCACTGGCATCATCGCGCAGTGACTTGTCCTGCTAGTCCCCCCCCCCCCTCCGGTCAGGATCAAGGATCACGTTGGTGTTCGAAGACAAGGGCTATGAAGCAAATCTCGCGCTGGCCCTGTTTTGGGGTCTCGCATCACCCCAGCCATCCTACATCATCGACACCAAGTTTCATTCGTGAGCGTCCCATCGGGCAATGTCACAGGTTTTCGTGGCTACTGTTTATTTTACTCTTCTCTCTCTTTGATTAGGTCAAAACTACATCATAGTTGTGTCAGCCTTCTGCGGAGCTTTTTATTACTCATGACAGAGGAGCAAACTTCCACGTCACCTTTGTTTCGATTCCATTTTTACGTCATACGCTGTGTGGAGTTATGTTATTGCCTTGTATTGCATATTGGGTTAGATCAAAACCTTTTGAGTTGGTGGACATAGCAATTTTATCTTAGGCGAGGCGAACTATGGTGCAGGGATATAGAACCTGAGAATGTAATATATCTATAGAACACGCGACAACACGAAACAACGAAGGCTACTTTCACGCTGGTAAATCAACATGATATTCGTCTATAGAGATCTATGTCCTCAATTTGATAATGACACTTATTGTGACTCTTTGAACTGCTTTACTGCTCGAGGGTGTGCGAATTACTGGTTACCAAGAACGAGCTGTCTGGCATCGGCGTACAGCGGACAAATGCCTGTCCAAAGTTGAAACTGGTCTCTTTATTAGCATGCTCCACAAGTATACAAATGTTAGATGACTAACCTGGTACCAGCCTTGAGACGCAAGAACTTCAAGTCCAGGAATGGTAGACCAACCAGCGTTTTCGGCAATTTTCACAGCTGGAGTCTCGCGGGGCTTGTACGCCATATCCAAAAGAACACGCCGTGACGAGGCCGTAACAGAGGCGTTGACGACACCACTGATGACTCTCTCGGTGATAGTATCGATGGGCTTGTCGCCGGGGATTGTGCTGACAATCACGTTAGGCAGCGTTGCAATTGTCGCGATATTGGTGACTGCCTGCAGATTGTAGTTGCGAGGAAATTCGGCAATCATGGCCGCAACATTCTTGGCCGTGCGACCTACCACGTAAATGCGGTTGAATCCGAGAGAGTGCAAAGCGAACACAGCAGCCCTCGTAGTTCCTCCTGATCCAATCACCATGGCAGCAGAATCGCCGGAGATCTCGCCGAGCCCTCCAACACGGAGGGCATGGACGATGCCTTTCCAATCAGTATTGTCTCCGAGGAGGCGCTTCGTGCCGTCTCCTACACTACCGGAGAACGGGATCACCGTGTTGACGGCGCCAATTGTACGCGCCGCTTCTGTGAGTTCGTCTAGCTCGTCGATTATGTCGAGTTTAAGAGGTATGGTTACCGATGCGCCACCAAAGCTAGGGTCGCGCAGTGTAGCTCTAACGTCTGCTACGTTGTCAGTTTCCATCAGATGATACCGGTGTGGGAGGCCACATTGAGCAAACAAGCCGTTGTGAAGTGAAGGCGATCGCGACTGAGAAATTGGCTTTCCGAAGAGAAAGAAAGAGCAGCCCTCCAGTTGTCCGACGAGTGCAAGCGCTTGCCGAATCTCTGTAGCACTCAATTGCCCAGGAGCTGCTTTGAACGGCAATGCTGGGTGTGACACGGGCGTCAAGAAACCGTTGAGGACGCGGCTGAGCTGGCCAGCCGTCCCCATGTTGATGGCGATGATAGGTGGACTTCCATCAGATGCCATCCTAGACTTGAACCGAAATAGATCGAAGTTATCCTCGACTTTCTGAGCCAGGCCCACAAGTTTGATGATGTCGCCGTACTGCAGAGCACGATTGTAGTGTGCAATCCAAGAGGCGTTTCTCCAAGAGAGCGTGCCGCGTGGGTCGTGGTGAGAAGCAATCAGTTTTGTGTGACCCCGCGCAAGGCCGACTGATTCCAGTATATGATCCGGTGTTGTTATTTCCACATCAAGATATTCTGTGCCAAGCCGCAAACCAAGATGGTACAGCGCTGACAGAGCCTCCGTGGCATCGTCAGGGAACGACCCACCTTGCGATGCGGTGCGGACGGTGAAGATGATGGGCAAGCCAGTGTGCTGTCTAAGGATTGACACCTGCTCCGTTACGAAATCCAGGTCTTGGCTTCTCAGGAGATCTACGCGGAGCTCGACAGCATCCGAGCCAACGACTGCCTTGGGCAGTAGATCAGTAGCGGCAACCAAGTCCGGGAGCGTCAAAGAAACGAAGAAACTTTGGTCTCTTTTGCACAACTGCGTGAGCTGTGTGTCTCTGCCAAAAATGGTCGACACAAAGCGCGAGAAATCTTTCGGAATGATACTCTTACTGGTAGGCTCATGCGTGTGAATGCTGTAGTAGCTGAAGTTGCTGCACTGCTTGTACCAGTCCTTGCGGCGGTTGTACACATCTCTCATTTCTGAGCTGTATGCAGGCCGTGTCTTGTCCCTCTCCAGATACTGCATCACTTGATTAATGTTGCGCTGGATCAAGATCACCTTGCCTCCGCTGCCAGCGTAAGCCTTGAGAAGGTCCCTCGCCTCTGCAGTTTCGACTATGCCACCGCCACAGGAAATTACGTAGCCAAGCGGCTGCCGTTCCACGACATCTCGTAACAGCTGAAGTTCCTGTTCACGAAATCCATCCCAACCGTGTTTGGCGATGATTTCCGGGATTGGCTGACCAGAGCGGCGCTCGAGCTCATGGTCAAGGTCAACTGACTTCCAGCCTAAGCTTTTTGCAATCCAGTTACCGGCAGTAGTTTTGCCAGCACCGCGCATTCCAATGAGAAATATGGATCGTTCATTCTTGTCAGCGGCTGCTGGTTTTTTGCCGTCTTCTGCGTGACACTTGTCCGTGCCATCCAGGCGGACCTTGAACGATTGGGCCATAGTATCCCACCAGCCAGGCCAGGTCTTGCCAACGCATTCCTTTTGAGTAATGACGGCACCAGCAGGAGCCACAACAGATAGGACGCTCAGACTCATAGCAACGCGGTGGTCATCATAACAGAAGAGGCCCTTGGATGGTGTTTGCAAATGCGTTGGCGCAATGCCAAAGATCTCGATGCCATCATCGAGCTCCGAACACTGGACACCGAATTTGGCAAGCTGGATTCTCATGGCGGCGATGCGGTTACACTCCTTGACTCGCTGATTTGCGATACCTGTGATTTGTGTTTTGCCGCCAGCGATAGCGGCTAAAACAGAGGCGGTCAGGAAGGCATCGGTCATAGGCTCCATGTCGACGTGCGCTAGAGGCCTGAGCGCTCCAAGCCTAGGTCCTGTAACGGTTGTCGACGTCTCTGTTTGTTGAACGGTACAGCCCATGGGACGAAGAACATCAACGGCGAAGCGAGCGTCCCCCTGGAGCGAAGCGGAGCCGATGTTAGGGATCGTGCAAGTGGTTCCCGTAATGGCCGCCATTGCTAGAGGATACGTCGCCGAGCTGGCATCGCCTTCAACTACGTACTCCGCAGGGCTTTTGTAAGTACCCTGTGGGATGTGGTACGTGTGTGGCTCCGTGGTAGAGGCTGTCACAGTAACGCCAAATGACTTCATCATCGCGATCGTCAGCTCGATATATAGCTGCGAGATGGGCTTGCCACCGACGAGTTTCAAAGTGACAGGGTTCTTTGCGTATGGGGCGGCCATGAGAATTGACGAAACGTATTGAGACGATATGGTGGCGGCGAGCTCGATGACACCGCCCTCAAACCCGCCAGATGAGCTAATCCTCAGAGGCAAGCTCTTTTCCTGTTCCAAGTACTCGATAGATACACCGTTTAGCCTCAGCGCATCAACGAGCGGACCAATGGGGCGCGCTTTCATATGGGAGTTGCCAGTAAGAACGACAGACTTGGCGACATCGGTAGGCGAGCACAAAGCGGCAACTGTGGTCAAGAAACGCGACGCAGTTCCGGCATTTCCGATGTAGAGCTCTTCACTGTTCGCGCTGAGCTTACCGGCGTTGCCGTTGACAACGAGAAGTTCACCTCCAGCCTCCCACGAGTACGAAGCGCCGCGGAGCTTGGCAATGGCGGCAAGCATATAGGCGGTGTCGTCCGAATGCAGCAAATTTTTGATCTTGCAGGGTCCAGCTCCGAGCGCGGCGAGAATCAGTGCTCTATTGGATATACTCTTGGAGCCGGGTGGGCTCACGGCGACGCTGAGATTGTCAGGTATCGTAGGTGAGACGACGACAGCCGGTGAGAGAATGGTTCTGATGCTTTCATCATCCACAACACTCGCCTTTGGCTCGTACGTCTTGCCAATGGCGGATAGCAGTACAATCTTTTTTCTCAAACCCTCGTTCTTCTTGTCGACAGCCATCTTCTGAAGGACCACATCGACAGGACAAGCTCTGCTTGCGGTCAACCGCTGGACGCGTTTGTCATGCAACGAGACGGGCAGGCCGTAGGCAGCGATGCACTTGACCAACCTGGCGACGGCCTCGGGACGCAGAACACCGAGGTAACGGGCCAGTTCCGCCTCCTTGACCATACCAATGGCAACAGCTTCGCCATGAAGCAGCTGCGGCGTAAGAATGGCCTCGATGCCGTGGCCAATGGAGTGGCCAAAGTTGAGGAGGTTCCGTAGGCCACCCTCCCGCTCATCGCTGGAGACGACTTCGGCTTTGACGCGGGCAGAGCCTACGACAATGCGCTTCAATGTTTCTTTAAGTGGCACCAGCCGGTCTGCAGCCCGTGACCGAACGCAGGCAAGGATCTTGGTGGCGGATGCTTCCAGAAAGTCGAACTCGGTTTCGTTCCAGATGGCGGCTGTCTTGACTACCTCAGCCATTCCGTTGATGAACTCGCGGACGGGCAAGGTTTCTAAGAACTGCAAATCAATGTAGATTCGTCGCGGTTGCCAAAATGCCCCGACCAAGTTCTTTCCCATAGGGGTGTCGATGGCCGTTTTGCCGCCGATAGACGAATCGACCATGGCGAGCAGCGTGGTCGGAACTTGTACGAAGCGAATGCCGCGCATGAATGTGGCAGCAACATAGCCGATCATGTCGCCAATGACGCCACCTCCGAGAGCAATGATGACTGTGTCGCGCGTGCATTGCTGCGAGAGCATCCAGTCTTCGACCTCGCCCTTTGTTTCTCGATTCTTAGAGGCTTCTCCTGGCGGGATCGTGTACGTGAGAAGACGGGTACCCTGGCCTTTCGTTACGGTGTCAAAGCTCGCTCGAAATGTTGGCACATAGGTGTTGTGCAGGTTCGTGTCGGTGATGAGGACGTAGGTGGACGAGGCGACTTTGTCCAAGAGGTCTTGGACGATGTAGTCCGCCCAGAGGCCATTGTCGACCACAATGCTGGGCTGGCCTAGAATGGGAATAATGACGGGAGATGCTGATTCCAATTCGGCCATCTTGCGCGGTTGTGATGCGAAAATATGCCGTTCAGACAGCTGTCATCCCTGGCGCAGAGCTGGCAAGAATGTTGTAGGATCTTTAAAAATGTGACTAACTTTTGCAGGTGGCCAAGTGGCATGATACCGATATCGGTTTTAGGTTGATTGGTGGAGACCCCGTCAGTGCCCGTTATGATCCCAGGACTGAACTGTGTCCGAACCCAAAAAGTCAGAATTGCGGCAATGTCATTTGCACTTTCGCCCATTGTTTCATCTTGGTCTTTTCTGTTTTCTCGCATCTAGCGTGCGAGTAATGCTGTTATACCTTGCTGGCCCTGAAGACATGGTGCTCGCCTTGGTCAGAACAAGGTGAAGCTACCAAAGGTACCTTGAATGTACGGAGTAGTTAACTTGCGCTTCACACGCACTGAACAAGGCACTTTAAGTATGCCTTGCTAGACGCAGCCAGACCGTGATTTCTACTCGGGGCTCAATAGCTGTGGAGTGTGTAACTACCTGACTACTCTCATTATTTACCCCCTGACACTTTCAACCGAGCACTTATCAGCCAAAGCGGGTACCAAAAAAGATGGCCACCTTCTGGTAATAAATAGAGAGTTTGAGAGTCTGATAGAGAGAATCGGCCATAAATATTTTTCGGTACCCGCTTTGCCCTAGTGTCTACACAATCTGTCTCGAGTGGAGACCCCGGCAGGGACCCTGACCACAAGTATGTACTTGCCACCTCTCAATCTAAAGTACCTCTCCGTGTAGCGCCTCCTACCCACTAACTCCTACCCACTAACAGTGCCCGCCTCGTGACCTGTTCTCCATTTCTCAGATCACAATGAGCTGTGAATATCTCATTAGCACCTGCACACGCACAGCGGGACAAGATACTTGCCTCGATCAACTTCTCCGTCAGTTCGAAGCAATAGGCTCTGTTCTCTTCTGCCATATCCTGGAATGAGGCTTTCCACAAGCCGCTGAAGCCCATCTCGTCCAGTGCCTCCTCCAGCGACTCCATGGATCCCGTAGCGTTCGCATACTCCCTCTCCGACGTGAGCGTTCGCACAAGTGTGTGCGCCGCCTCCAGAGCCGCAGAATCCTGCCCGTGCATGAGCACATAATTGAGAATGGAAGGCATCGCGCCGCATCTAGTCAACGTCAGTACCGTGCTTAATAACACGTCGTAGACAAAGGACCCTCACAAGTAGGCAAAGACGGTCCGTCTTGACAGCGCCAGTTCATTGAGCCACAGCAATGTCCTCGCCTGTATGGTATCTTCCAGATACTGGAAACCCACCAGCTCGATCGCGGATATCAGGAGCAAGTCTCGATCCTCCATGACGTCGGCGTGGCGCCGCCGGCTGCCCTCCAGCATATCGCTGATGCCATCCGGGTTAATGCCCGCCAGCCACATATTGTCGCGGAAATTATCTTGGTCGACGCAGCGAGCGAGCATGAGCGCCAGATAGGGTGAGTCGACCATGGTGTGAACGATCTTGGCTGAAAGCTGCGAGGCCGGCGCCGTCATCTCCAGGAACGACCAAAGCACTCGTACGGCGGCGAGCCGGGTTGTGTTATCGGTCAGACCACGGACCAGACATGCACACACGGCAAAGTGAAAGTTATCCTCGTCGAAATGAATGCCATAAGCCTCATCCAGCGGCTCCACGGCCTCCTCGAGTTGGCCACGGCTGTGAAGTAGCATCGGAATCATCCTGTCACCGCGCACGCCGCCAATGTTGCCGATGTTGATCAGTAGCGCCTCCAGGAACTGCGCTGTGCAGTTGAACAGGCTGCCTGGCACGAGGCGGATAAGGGACATGGCCAGCCAGAACAGCTGCAGTCCGTATCGGGAAGCGGATGGAAGGTTGGCCATCATCCGAGACAGGCAAGTGATGATGGACGTGAGCATCTCGCTATGCCCATCTTCGCCAAACTGGCTCACGCTGTTGCGCAGCGCGACCAGGACCTGGTAGAGCAAATCGTCATCCACCTCTTCCTTGGCGAGGTATCCCATGACGGCAAAAGCGCGAGGCTGCACAGCCGGGTTGTTCTGAAACGCAGTGCTCGCGACCAGGCTCATCCAGCGCGACCTCCAGGCGTTGGCCGTGTCGATTGACGGCGCTGCCACGGTGCATATGTCGAATAGGATGGCCACAAGATTCTCCATGGCCGGGAGCGTAGACCCCTCGTCTCCAGCGACCGACACTGAGGCCACGTCCTTCCTGGTAGACGGCGGCGTGGAGAAAATGCCGCTCCGGGGTTCGGAGAGCACGTCCAAGGACGCGCGAAGCTTGGTGAACTTGGACTCGTCCAGGATAAATGATGTGCAAACAGCGTGGACCGTGTTGGTCAGTAGCCTGTGCACCTGGACTCTGATGTTGGCGCTGCCAGTGTTCACCAACATGGTGACGATGTGAAAGATCTCGGGTAGGAAGAGTTGCGACTGCACGCCGCTACTGAAGGACAGTGATGTACATATTTGCAGCATGATGCAAATCTCTGGCCAGACCGCATTGTCGGGCAAATTCTTCGTCGGCCGAAGTGAGGAGCGGTTCAGCGCCTTTCGTAGTCTTGAAAGAAACCGCGCACGCAGTGTCACCGTGCCAATGTTGGCGGCTGTAGACGCCACTATTTTGACAAGGTCCTGCTGCAAGCTAAACCCGATGGCCATCTTCATGACTTCCTCGAGAAAGATGTCGAGCAGTACTTCATCCTGGCTGAGGGAAGGCCAAACAAACTGGTCCAGCGCATAGCTCAAAGATTGGTCCAGCGCGATCAGATCGATGAACTTGCGAAAGATGGCGGCGACCTTTTCTTTGCCTTTCTCACCGTCCATCTCGCCCGTCAACACATCTCTCCGTAGACCGGAGAGCCAGGGAGCCATATACGCCAGGCTCAATGGTTTTTGCTCCTCCGTAAATGTCTCCCAGCTCGCGATGAATTCTGACAAGAAGTCACACGTGAGCTGGGGCTCTGAAGCGGCGAGCTCTCGGCTAATGTTGACAATGAAGCGCGTAGGGTCGATGGGAATTGCGAGGTCTGAGGTCATGGTCAGCCCGGTGAATTGAGGGTGCTCCTCTTCTTTGATCGTCACGTCTTACCTCGTGAGCAGACGAGCCGCGTGGCTGTCCGAAATTTGAACGTGATGCACAGGGCGCCGAGCAGGTTGTAGGAAGCCAGACGAAGCTGATGGTCGAGGCTGGACAGGTTCATAAACGCCAGGTTCAGCAGTGTACCGGGAACATCCTGCGGCCGAAGGAGCCGCTCCACAGGCTTGTGCATTCGGTTCTCGTTGCTATATTTGGCCTTGGCGCTTCTGATGGTTTGGAGGATGCTCGCCTTATGAGGGCTCGTGAAGCACATGACGATGCGTCCGCCGTCGGCACGCAGCCCAAACGAGAACCCATCGTCACTCGGGATTGCCGTCGCCACTTCGTCAATGTCACTGAGGCGAAAAATGTCGTTGATTGTCGTGCTCAGCCGCAGGCTGGAGAAGATTTCCTGGTGCTTGTTGGTCATCACCTGCACGTGGTGGCTTCCCACTTTGATCGTGACATCCACTTTGCCCTTCGATTTAGATAAGCGTGTGGCATGTTTGAAAAAGTACCGTACGTCGGAAACGATTGCGGAGTGCTCCTTTGGAACCTGAAGCGAGCTGATGAGAAAGTGGTTCTGCATTTCTTTCATGCCTCCGGGCAGCAGATACTTGACGTTATTCGGGTGAAAGGCGCTGGATTCATTTTTGGTCACAATCCTCAGCAGTCGTCGGAAGCATCGCCTAAATTGCCAGTTAGCCATGTGTAGCCGCTAGTGTCGTCATATTCTGCGTACTTGAAGGCGCTGTTCATGTTGTATATGTAGATACGAGCAAGATTCTGCCTCACCTCGTAGGGCATGAGGAGATCGAGCATCTTGAAAAAATCATCCTTAGGGTCATTTTTGCCGCTGTAGCAAGTGGCATCAATAAGGATGCTGAAAGGCTCATGCCATAGCCGGCTTGCAATCTGCCTCATGTTAGCCACTGCCCAAAGACGCCTGAATAGGTCATTATTAATGGTCGACCCGGCAAGCTCACCTTCAGGAAGCAGTGCAGCAGTGTCTCGTGGTCAATACCCTCCGTTTCGCTATAGCGCAATATGATGAGTATTGTCGACAGGCCATCCTATATAAAAGTCAACGACTGGACCCTTGAGCTTTCCCTACATGGTTGACTCACCAGTGTGATGCCGCCGTCGAAGATGGTACGCGACGTCAGAAATGATTCGGTGCTGCGGAAGGCGTTACGTAGCATGAAGTTCTGGAAACGCGAATACAGCGGCGGTCCGTTCAGAGCAATCTGCGGTCTGTTCCAAGATATCGCCAGAGGAGGAGGCCCCAGGTTCGTAATGAGGTTGCGTAAAGGCTCCAAGACAGGGGAGTGGCTGCGCGGCGAGCTGTCTTGGAGGCGGAGATACTCTCGGCGCTCCTTGGCAACCAATGTCTGGCGCAGGTGGTCCCAGTGGTCATACAGAAAACGGTGGAAGGATACGCAGGAGCCGAAGTCTGTCGTCTCTTTGGTGACAACGATATCGAGTGTGACTGGGGGTACCTGTCATGGCCTCGCGTCAGAATAGAGCAGGTACAAGAAGTGTACTAACTAGCTCACAGATATAGTGCGAAGAAAGCCGGTCACGACAGAAATATTCTTCACCAGGAACCGATTCAGAGGGTACATATACGGCTCTTTGGTGCCAAACAGAACATTGTTGGCCAGGTTCTGGATTACCTTGGCGATAAGCAATAGCCCTCGACGCAGCTCCTTGGGTGGCGGCGCGTCGACCAGACCCTCCGCTTCTGGTGCCACTATTGCAGGGCAGAAGAAACGCAGAAAGATAAACGCACCTACGGCTGTGTATTTTGCATCAGGAAACCTCGGGAGAACAGCGTCATGGATCTGTGCGCGTGAGCATACTGAACATGATTTGAATACATCGGAGCTCTTTGCCAACGTACAATGCTGCAAATCTTTCGAAAAGGGGCGGGTATGCTCGGGGCCGAGCCACAGATATCGTCCATGAAAACTTTGGCTACGATTTGGAGCTGTGTGGCGTTCTTCTTGAGCTCCTCCGCAGAGGAAACCCTTGCCGGATCCAGCTCCAGATCCAGCTCTTGCGAGGTCATCATAAGCCTGTCCAGAATCTTGCGCAACGTCTCTTGCAGATAATCGAAGCCTTTCCACTTGGCATACAATGACAACATCTTGGTGGCCACACAACTCCTCCTCAAGATTTCGGTGGCGTGCTCTGGTATGGTTAGCAAATTGAGGAAAGCCGACTGCACGCATGTGCATTACCTGTTTGGTCTATTTCTTCTTTGATGAGAGCTTCCAGGAGTTCAAACGTGCGACCTCTCTGTTCGAAAACGATCAAGAGGCAAATGGTCAGCTCGTCAATCTCTGCGCTAGGGCATATGGCACTCATGGACACGGCCAGCGATAGATCTTTCGTAAGAAGCTGCATTTTCACGCTGGTTAGCGACGTTGTAGCACACGAGCACGGTCCGCATACCCCAAGCAATTCCTCATATCTCTCGCTCACAGCGGAATCTGACAAGTTACTGAATTCTGTCCCCTGTGTGAGAATATTATACAATACTTTGATGAATACAGTTCGGACTTCGACGCTGTTGTGATAGCCATGGGAGAGTGAATGCTTCAAGCCGACATCAATGTTTGCACTGAGGAGATTCGACAGAATTGTGATTGCCATCTCGGAGCTAGAGAATGCGTCTGCTGATTCAGAAGCGACGTCTGGTCGCACTGTGCTAATAAGGTCGAGAAAACGTTTGAAGTAGCGCTGAAACAGCTCCGACTTCTTCGCGCTCATGCTGGCATCTGATTGTATCTCCTGCGTCTGTAGTGGTAACCTGAAAGTGAGGTCGCAAAGAGCCTTGAGGCATGCTCTGGTGAGGTCCTTCTGCATACGACCCAACTCTTCCAACCTAGATGTTCCTCGGTTCGGTTCCAAAGCAGGCTCAGGGTTCCGGATCCATCCAATGATGTATTCAAGAAGCTGGTTGCGTATGAGGACATCATCTCTGAGGTTCAGGTGCTCTCTCCTGCGCATAATTGCTTCTGACAACTGGCAGATCCGAATTTTGACGCGCAGCGATGTGGCTGTGTCGGTGCAATCGGCAATGAACTTGGCAAAGCTGAGAGTGAGCGAACCTAAATGTACAGACGAAGCGGCCGCATGGTCCTGGGGACTATCGAGCCGCTCTACCACGTCTTTCAAAAGGGACACAGCCTGCTCGGCAAAGACGATTTCGCTGTCCTGCGCTCGTTCTGCGTCGGGAGCAAAGGCGCCGGTGAAAAAGGCCTCTACTTCAGACTCCAGAGACTTGAAGAGCGGCTGGTACAGGCATGAGGGCACCTCATGTGCGAATATCTCTCGCATTGTCTCTCTCACTTTTACGTTTGCGCAGCCCATTAGCTGAATGCCTAAACGAAGGTACCGCGCCAAGAGAGTCTCCTCGCCGTCGCCGGTAGGATGACTGTCTATCCACCGTAACGCTTTCAAAGCGGGCTCTTCTAGAGTCAGAGCCTGCTGGGCTGTGCAAATGCCTCCGATTGAGGCGAGAAAGCCGCCCAGATCTCTCCATTGCGAGAGAGTCGTGGCTGCCGTTGCATCGGCTGATGTCACTGACACTTGTCTACCCAGGGAGATCCAGGCATCGAATGCTGCCTCCCATGCATGGACAATGCCAGAGGTCGGATACTTAATACGCCGAAGTAGACTTCTTGTTCTTTTTTGAAAGGCAACAAGGCCAGTCAATCGAAAAGCTGGTGATGCAATCTCTTGAAATGTGTCAGCGTTTCGAAGAATCGCACAGCAGGAACTGGCGGACTCGGAGTGGCTGTCCACCCATCGACACTCTTCCACGAATATGTTGAGACAAGACGCGGCGATCTCGCAGTCTTCGATACCTGGTAAGCACAAAGATACCAGAAGAGCGGTTTCTAGTTTCGTTGTGCTGGCGACTAAATCTGACGGGCTGCCATGTATTTTTGAAAGTCCCTAAACAAAGTAAGCGACAGAAGGAGGGCGGGTAAGGAACAGTGCCTTACAGGAAGCCTTCGGAGAAGAGCCAGTCGATCCTTCAAATAACTATGGATTTCTGCAAGAGCGGACTGGTCCTTCTCATCTACTAGACGCTCGCTAAGCTTGAGAAGGGTATTGGAGCTGTGCGCTTTTGTCAGCATTGTACTGGCGGTTAAAAGTATTATCAGAGTGGTACCTGCGGTACCAAACAACGCTCCGAAGTTTAAGCATGTCCGGCTCTTCTCTGCTATCAAATTCACTCAGCAGAATCGGAAGATCGGCATGCAGCCTCTCGATAACTTCGGCAGCCTGTTGGCGAATGGCAGGCTCAGCAGAGATGGCACAAAGCAGGAGGCCTTCAAAAAATACAGAATCTGAAGTAGGATCTGAGAGCTCTCCAATGATAGGTGACTGGTCTATGCTCAGAAATTTCAAGACGCTGCAGATCATGTTCGCCTTAGCTCTATCCTCGTCACGGTACTTCTCGGCCTGCATAATCAGCACGACTACCACAAACATGGGCAAGAGTTTTTTGCAGTACCTCTAGCTGTATCTTCATCAGGGGTATAGATTTCTCAAAGAGCTGTGCATACTTCCCCGGCTCAGGTAGCTGGGCGAAGTAGCAACAGGCCTGAATCATGGCGAGTTTGGAGCCGTCCGGTGCAGATGATGCTATACAATCGCCATAAAGATTGTCGATGCAGCCGTCAAGATTTAGATATGATAGACTCACAAGTGCTGCAGTCATCATGCTCTGATCCCAGACTGGCAGCGCGGCGGCGGAGGCAATGGAGGGACGAAAGATAGCATCGCGAACTTCGTCTTGTACGTCCATCGCGTAGCTGACAAGTGCCGAGTCGCTCTCGACGTCAAAGTGGCGGGCAACTCTAAGAAGAGAAACAAGACAGTATCCTGCCTGTTCGTTTCCATTCCTGAGAGCTTTTCGCAGACTATCGAGGAAAGAGACCTTCTTGATCACGCTGTGGCCTTTGGCTTCCCGCAAGTTGCTAGCCACTTCAAAAATATCAGGCATCAAAAAGAGCAAAGTCGTTTGTAGAGGATATAGATATACTCTGCGTCTGCCTGTTTCTGTAGCGGTTTGCGTCATGTCGAACAAGGTATCAGCACCACCATCCAGCCTCTTGTGAAGCCGATGGAGCATGACAAACTCGTCAGGGTATCTGTCTATCCATCGCGTTATCAGAAGAGGCATCGCCACAGCCACTGTGTTCTGATATGCCCCTCTAAAATGAAGGTAGCTAGAGCAAAGCTCTTGGATAAGAAGTCCGAGCTTCGACCCGTCAACCCAACAAAAGGACAACAGTCTCAAAACGATCAGAGCACCACGTTCATGCTGCTGGACACTTTTGAGCACATCTGCATGAGAATCCCCAGCGGTAGATCGTACAGTGTGGATGACGGTGCGGATGTAGTTAAAGGTAAATGTCCAGCTCGAGACAGTCATGAACTCCACGATTACTTTGACGTGTCGGTCGATTTCGATCAGTTGATAGTCCAGAGACTCGAGGCCATCCGTGAGTCGAATTGCTGTACCGCCTGTTGACCCTCTGCCTGGTCGTGGAATTGTGACATTCGCCACGGATGTTTGGTCCAAGAGCGTTTGTGCGGGAAGTACGTAATCATCCGGTATAGGCTCGAGAACAGATTTGAATACTTCGAAGAGGCGAGTTACAAGCTCCTCGCTCAGCCTCTCAGGAGCGAATCCGTCCTTCTTCCTGGCTGACCAGTTCGCGGAGCAGCATGTTGATACAAGACTCAAAACATAGAGCTCGGACTGTAGAACATGGCTAGGATGGGTTGCAATTTTTGCGAAAGGTTGTGAAAGGTCCTCCAGAAGATCAAGAAGTGAGTTGATCACAACTCCAGCTGTTGTCTTGCTGAGTTTGATGAGAGTTGCTTGTGTTGTTTGCACGACTTCGTCGTCATCTAGTCGCGTACCACTGGCTCCTAGACGATGAGGCAGCTTCGGCTAGTAAGCATGATGATGATGCGGTACGTCTCCCTCACGAGGTCTTACTTTTGCAGCAATTCTATCGACAAGATAGCCCACCAGTCCTGCGTCACCGCTCATTGCATTTGCATCTCGATTTGTGATGTATACGATGGATGATGGATCACGGCGTACGGACGACAGGAGATTCATTGATCATCAGTATATTGGTCAGGTTTGAAAATAGTGACCATATGCCTAAATTGGCGGGCGCAAAGGTTCATTTAAATTGTTGGCTTAGGGAAGAACGCTCACTCATGTAAAAATGCTGTGCTTATTTCTCTTTTTCTTTTTGGGGGCTTTTTTTCGAGAGTAAGGGCTGGGTAACCTAGCCACTGGGCCGAGTTTAGGCTCTGAGGGAGGATTTTTTTTTCGGTCCCCGCTGACAAGTGATCCTGCAAATATATTCTGTTGACGATGAGATAACTCGCCATCAACACCAAATATTCATGTCGGTTACCACTCCGTTCTTTGACTTGATTAATTTTGCATGTCTTTGCCAATCCTAATCGTACTTGAGTCCTGAGCTATTCCTCAAACTGCGAGCTCACGGCTTTTTTCTTCTTCTTTTCCCTTAAATTCATTTCGTGACTGACACCTTAGTTCCCATTCTTTTTTTCACTATAACCTTACTCGACTCGCCTTAGAAAATGGAAATATGCTTAATTGAAAAGTTTGACTCGAACACTAGTTCATAGCTAATTGCAATGAGCCCGTGCGTGTGAATACGCAGACAGGAGCACTTTCTCGATTTGTAACGCATGACTATCGGGCTGTTTCGTGGTTTAGGCTTATTATCATGTATGTATCCACCGTTGATGGATTTCTTAGCACACAGCAATCATAAGTTTGTGCTTAACCGAGCTCTGTAACGAATATTCATCTAGATTTCCATCACCAGGCTCCCAACAGTCCTTTTAAACTTCTTTCCGTTTGCACTTTTTCTGGCTCAAGTCTTTTCAATGGTCCTTTGTCATGTTTTGACACACGACGTCCAGCGACTGCTATTCGGGTCGCTGAGCGAGTCACTGCTTTGTTCTTGGCGGTGATCAATACAGCTTCAGCATTACGCAGCAGACCCGACAATGGTCGCGTATCATGGCGGTGCATAAGCTTCGGCTCTTCACGAGCCTCTCATATGGCGCGGAGCCGACCACGGCTATGGGATTTACGTCTTCAACGGCGACGACCTGGCTGCATTGTTGACTCCGTTGCAATTGGATAGAAGACGGTGCGGAGCGCACAACGACTTCTTTTTGCGAGGCCGGCAGAACTTCATGAACAGTGTGGAGAGCTCCAACTTAGGGAGTTGCAAACAAGTCTGGTCAGCAGATACACGTGCCACGCACCCACTACAATGCACGATTGATACCCACTTTTGCATTGTTGCTTTTTGATTTCGAAAATCGAAAATCGAATTCCGTGATTCGCACTGCATCACGCCAAAACACGGCATCTTTAAGCGCCTATATCCTAACCAGTATAGTCACCACTAAAATGATTTCTATATAAATAGATAGAGTATTAAGTAAGCTTTATATTTACTTATTTACTTTTATAATTTATAAATAATATATAAAAATTTAACTCTTTTACTATTATAAATATAAAATAAAGACTTATAATTAACATAGTTAAT
>NW_007930917.1:43442-46474 GCF_000280675.1 Beauveria bassiana ARSEF 2860
ACTTTATTTATCTAAGTTATATTTAATATTTTATATTTATTATTAATATTATATAAGAAAAGTAAATAAAGGTAATTAATATTATTACCTATTTTAATTAAATTAATATATAATATATTTAATTTTATATTTTAATGATATTTATTTAAATAAAGAAAAATTATACTTATATTAAATATATATTAAGTTAAAATAATATTATTTTAATATAAATTTAATATTAACTAAATTAAATAATATTTAAAATTACTTTAATTATAACTATTTTTTAAATTAAATATTTTAACTAATATTAAATATATTTTAAATAGAGTTTTAATAGATATTAGTATTAGATTTAAGTATTTTTTAAAAATAATAATCTAAATTTATTATTATTATTATTATTATTAAATAAATTCTATATTTATTTTTATTTAACTAAGCTTTATTTTTTTAATAATATAATAAATAAGTTATATATATATATTTACTTTACTTTAATATATATTTATAGCTTATATAAGTTTAATGTTTTATTTAATTTTTTTATAAAAGTTATATTAAGTTTATTATAAATTTAAATATACTTTAATATTATATAATAATTTTAAAAAATAGAATTAAATAAACTTTTTATAAATATAAATCTTTAACCTATTTAGTTTTTAAGATTTAAGATTTTTTAATAGTTATATTTAAAGCTTTTATTATTATTACTTTAATATATTTTCCTTATTTAAAACTACTAAATATTATTATCTTAAGGAGTTTATTATAGATTACTAAGTAGGCCTTTTTAGTTTTAAGTTATAAAGAGCCTAGATTTAAAGTATATTTTTTCTTAAAGTATAGGAGATTAAACTTTAAAACTAAAAAGTTAAAATAATATTTATATAATTAATTTTCATAAGTAAACTATATTAATTAATTATTATATTAACTTATTTTATAAAAGTCTTTTTTTCTAACTTTATTATTTTTATTTTAATAACTAATAATTATTTTATATTTATAATATATATATATTAGTTTTATTAAAGGTTTTACTTAGTTTTAGGTTATTATTCTAATATATAACTTTTATTAGAAATTATTTAATTATAATAACGTTTTTATAATAATTTCTTTTATATTTAGAAAAGAAATATTAAATAATATATAATTAACTTATTATTATATTTAGCTTATTTATTTAAAAAATACCTTAATTTCTTCTTAAAATATATTTAATTTATTTTAAAAGCTTCTTTTTTAACTTTTTAATATATTAGAATTATAAATAGTTCATAATTAAATTATCTTCTTAAGATAATAATATAATCTTATATTCTCTTTTAATTATATTTTAATATTTTATAATATTTACTATATTAATATATTAAAACTTAAGAACCTTCACGACTAGGAAACGGTATATGCCTATATTATGTCTAAACCAGCAATAAAATTAAAAAATAACCTATCTAACGTTAAATTACACCTAAATCTACCCCTAGATAATAGTAGCTTAGAGCTATAGTAGTAAAGGTAGACATAATAGTAGAAATATTACTAGGGATATATTTAGATATATCCTTATAGTAGAAATATATTATAATAAGCCTAAAGTAGAAATATCTTAATAGTAATTATAGATTAAAAAAGAACTAATTAATAAGCTTTTTTTCTTAATTAAAGATAAATATAAAAATAAAATAAAGAAAATATAATAAAAATATCTTTAGACTTAGGCTTAGGTAAAGACTAAGGCTATCTTAATAAAGGTACTAATAACTAGGGAAATAGTCTAGATTATTATATAAGAAAGAGTTATATAAATACTTAAATAAAGTTAAAAAGAGACTTAGGCTTTACCTTTTTAAATAAGGTTATATATTAAGGTAGTTTTAAGATAGGCTTAGGGTACCTTTAAGATAATATTAGTTTTAGTTTAATATAAAAAAGAACTAATTAAAGCTAAGAATTACCTTTAAAAAATAAAAGATAAGTTATTATAAGAAGTTATAAATATAATTAATTAAGCTATTTAGGTTAATATTATAATAATTATATATTATCTCTTTTTAAGGGATATAGTTCTCTTTTTTTACTAAAGAGCAAAAGAGTATATATAAAATAAATAGTAAATAAGAACTATCTTTAGCTTAAAAATAACTTTATCTTAAAGAGTTTACTTTATAATAGTAAAGGGAGTTTTATTAAATAAGATTTTATAAGATATTAATAACCTAATTATAATATTATTAGTCTTTAATAAAGTAAATATAATTATTATAAAAATATATTATCTTTAAATAAAAACTAAAATAAAAATATCTTTTATTATTAAAATTTATAATATAAAAATAACTAATTAATTATATAAATATAAAGTTTTCTTTAACTTATAAATATTTTAATATAAACTTTTTATAAAATTAGTTTAGTTTTTATAATACTTTTAATATTATTAATATAAATATATTAAAAGGTTTTATTAAAATAAAAAGAAATATAAAAAATATATATATTAGTTATATAATAAAAATAAACTATACTAAATAAAAAGTAATAATATAAAGGAAAAATACTTAAACTATAAAAGATATTATTTAACCTAATTTAGGGACTATTTTATTATATAATAATACTATAGCTAAGTTTAAGAGGTATACCTTTTTTACTTAACTAACTAAATTTAAGACTTACTAATAAAGATTAGATAGACTACTAAGGTCCTTAAGAGCTTTATTTTCTTTAAAGAAGGTAGGTAGTATATAATACTTAAGAGGTTACTTACCTAGACCTAGCTTTATACCCTCCTAGAGAATTTACTCTATATAATCTAATATATTAAATTTTAATAATATTAGAACTATTATTTTTAAGCTACTAACTTTAATAAAGATCTTTTAATATAATTTACTTATACTTATACTTAAGCTAATCCTTATTTTATTTAAAATAACTAATTTAGTTATAAAATCTTAAGAAATACCTTTTTTACTAATACCTAATCTTATAATAATATTTATTTTAAGCTTATCTTAAGATATAATTATAAATAATCT
>NW_007930918.1:0-8206 GCF_000280675.1 Beauveria bassiana ARSEF 2860
ATATTATAGTTAAAATTAGTAATAGTTAAAGAGTAAAAGGTTAGGTAAAGTAGTTTACTTACTTATCTAACTTACTTATTAACTATATTAGTCTAGGTCTTTATAAATTAATTTAAGTAATAGTTTTATTATTAAGAGTTTTACTTTTAATAAAACCTTATATTAAAGATATTACTTATTATTACTTTATAATACTTAAACCTTACTTATTTCCTAAGATATAAACTAACTATAGATTAAAAATAGATTAAGATTATATAGTAATATTCTAATTTAATTTTAATATTTAAGGATTATTATTTTATATAATATAACTTAACTATTAATAGTATATAATTTTATTATTCTATAAGTAGAATTACTTTAGCTTACTATATAACTATAATTAAAGACTCTTTATACTACTTATATCTATATATACTTCTTCTTTTATAGGGGGTACCTTAAGGGGTACCCCTAGGATTTAGGTATAGTATAGAATAGCTTTTCCCTTAATTAATATAATTACTCTATAACTATAGAGTAATTACTACTTTATATAACAGCGTCTTTTACTAATAGGTAATAAGTTAAAAATAGCTTACTTATTAGGTAAGGTAAGCTTAGGTATAAATGATTATTCCCTACTATCTCTATTCTTTGAGAGCCTTCGTGATCTAAAGATGTTATTCTGTTTGAAATTGTGTGGCTTGTGGCGTTGAGGACTAGCGCCCGCCTGCATCGACTCCAAGATGCTAATAAATACAAGGAATCGAGTTTTCACACCGCCTCGTCGCCTTGACCAGGGCTGAATTTTGATAAAACAACCCTCCGTCACTCGCTTGTGATCGAATATGCACACTCCCGTTCCCACCGCCCTTCCTTTGAGCGGATTATAGTGCAAGTATCCGCATCCCATACTGGTTGTCACAGTGTCTGGCATACTGTAGCTTAAGACAGCCGAATATAAGCTGCCAAGAAAGCCACATACCTCAATTTCTGTTTAGCGCTTCTGCTTGTACATAAAAAAGTAAAATGTGATTACAAAAGTTCTTGAGGAAGCTGCACTGCACGGAATTGCGTGTCAAGCAAAGAGGAGGCGAGTGAGTACGACAGGGCCCTACAACGTGATTTCATCACACGCCGATCAACGAACCAGAGCGGTCTGGGAGCAAATAATTTGCCAGAACTTGCCAAATACACAAGTGTACAGCGTCCTTGACAGAAAATTAAGACCCAGAATCTTCATTTGAATCTTGTTACGACAGTCATGTCTTTCACAAAGACATATTTTCTATGTCCAACGTCGGAATTCATCCACCCACCACCAGCAGGCCCACTCTGTCTTGGTTCTATAATTCGCTCCCCGTCAACACCGCAATACCCTCTAAATAGAGCAAACGTTATAGCCGTGCCTGACACAGCAATCCTTCCTGTCGTCGAGACTGACTGGAAGAAGAACGTTTCCACCAGCGGAGACATCGGCCTGGGTGTCTATGCTCAGTTCCTGCAGCTAGCCACTGGCACCGAAGCGGAAGTGGAGCATTCGAAGCAAACCTCGAATACGTTTGCTTTTGAAACGTTGAAGACGCTGGCTTTTGAGCCGACGCAGGAATATGTGCAAGAAGCTATTAAAGCAGCGCCTGCTGTGCAGTCGTGGCTGAAGGAGCCCAAGCAGCGGTTCTCACCATTTTCCTCGCTCTACCTTGTCACGGGCATGAAGCTCGTCAAGGGCGCTATGATGAAGTACTCAACTTCAAAAAACACGACGGCCACGGGTAATCTTGGTTTCAGTATACCCGCTTTCGGCATGACAGTCGGCCCAAAGGGCCATTGGAGCTGCGCGGTTAGCGACGAGACCGAATCCAACCGTGAGTCGGAGTTTGTGTTTGCGATCCGTCTGAAGAGGCTCAAGTTCGGGCGCAATGTCAAGATGGAAGAGTATACTCAGGGTGCCTTTCTGGCTGTTGGTGATGAAGAGGAAGAGAGCAAAGATGCATCTCTTTCTGTTTTAGTGGAAGATGTGGATGGCTCTCATATCAAGACTGCGAAAGCTGTTTCTGATGTGACAGAGGACGGTATGGTGTATTGCGTCCCGACCTAATTGTGGTATAAAGTCAATCGTGAGATGGAAATAAGATACTAGTATACTACATATAGTGACCATTCTAACTAGAATCATTTACTAAGCTTCTAATCGTACATGTGTCGTCTGAGGTCCTTGATCTTGTCATAAACTTTCTCTCTCGACGCGCCCCTATCGAAAAGTTCACTCGGCCTGATGTAGTTGTACCCAGCACCCCTTGTCTGCCTGGCCATGCTCTTCAGCACCATATCCATGGAATGAACGTCCTTTAGCCATGGCCCTAATAAGTCACTTCCTACCATGGCGTGCTGATCCTGCTGCCTCACAAAGGACAGGACCGAAGCGGCAAGCCCCGCGGCAATTGGTGTTGCGACCGATGTCCCTGACATGGCATTGACAGGCTCGCCGAGGCTATTCGCAAGACCAACGGGCCAGTATGAGGAGACATTCTCCCCAAGAAGACTAAAATTAACGTCTTTATCGTCTGCAGTCGGGTTAAACGCCGACGGGTTGCCGTTCCCATCGGTCGAGTGTATACAAAAGATGCTAGGATATTTAGCGGGAAATGCTCTTCCGAGATTAGCTCCATCGTTCGATGCCGCTGCGAATAATAATGTCTGACCGTGTAGGGCATTCGATATGGCTCTCTTCATAGGCTCGTTATATTCACGAATCCCGAACGACATGGATATGATGTCTACTTTCCATTCAGAGACCGCGTGATTGATAGCCTTTCCACATAATGAGCTTTGCCTGAAAAAAATGGGGGGGGGTCTGCTCTGCCAGTCAGACTTACCTTCGTAATGTCATCGTACGTGTTACGATTCAGAGTTGCTCGATGCGCAATTTTTCCGATATAAATTTCAGCGCATGGGGCGATTTTCAGTAGCAGACCAAGGGCGTGAGTGCCGTGCCCAATCTCGTCTCGAATATCCTGCGGTTCTGTGCCATGTACAAAACTCTGTGCAACCCTGATTCGTGGGTCTATTCGTCCGAAGTCATCCCTCAAGAGCGGATTTTCAGGGTCAAACCCGGAATCTAGGATGCCTATTCGCACAGGTTCGACCATTTGGAGCGCACCAGCATGAACAGGCTCAAAAGGGTCAACGAATTGGTGAATTGAGGAGAGTAGGTTGTCCATCCATTTTCGCGATAGGGGATTCCTGGCGAAAGATCATTAGTATGACGTTGCTTTATGACTCCTGAAACAATTCCTTACTCTTGTTCACAGCCCGTCTGATGGCTTGCGTCGAAAAAGTGCAAGCTATTTGTTGAATCCGGAATGACTTGCGCACGAGCAGGTCGCGCGGATTTCTGTAACACCATGTCGGAATTGAAGCTTGCCGGCACATTGTCAGATATTGAGCGTTGCGCAGGCGGACGTACTTCATTGTTTGTATCAGTGGGATATTTATCCTTGCCAGTTTCAAGGCGGACGACTTCTCGACCGATGGAGCCCCAGCAGCTTTCATTCGCTTGAGAATCGAATGAGCTCAGATCCTCTATTCGAAGACGCCAAGACTTGAAGATTTCGGCCTCAAGCCGTTTGACCACATTCTGATAGAAGAGCCGCTGGACTGTCTCAGACTCAAAGGCAGCGTCCTGTCCGGCAGGTAAGTACTCCCAGTGCAGGCATGCCTTCGTGGCAAGATAGTAATCCAAGCCAGCCTCAGCTTCTAGCGTCTGAAGTATCTCATGGCAAGTATACCAATTAGTGTTGACATTCCTTTGGGCATCCGGGTCCTTTTGCCAGTGCTCAACGGAAGTCAGATGGTGTATTTCACACAGAAGAATGCCGAGCGCTAGCACACTGGCGTTCGGATGAATACTCTGATTGAACACGCCAGAGCTACTGACATTTGGGCCAGTCTTTTTGCCGGCTGTGATAATGGGAATGTGCTCCATGGCTAAAAAAGGTTTCGTGATGTCGGGCAGCTGTCCATCTTCCAGCGGCTGAAAGAAGAGAATCTTGGAATGGTTGAACGAAGGCTGCAACCACGGTGTCTCCAAGAATGGAAGAAGAGCCGAGGCGAGTGTGATAGCTAAGACTCGCTTCCCCTTCAGTGACAAGGCAGAAGAGCCCCCACGCAACTCTTGTTGGCGCTTGAATAAAGCCGCCAAGGACATTGTCCGGGATGTTTTATCTCCAGCAAAGGTCCTTGGCTGAGGACGAAGTCTCTGAAATATCCCATGTTCAAGAGCCAAGTTCAAGCAATTTTGCTGGCCGAGGGAGTCTGTAATGCTTTGGCAAATATGCACGAAATCGCCTGCGCCGCTATCTACAGGGGCGGATGAGCTCCTTCCCCTGTTGTATACGTCTCTGTCATGAGCGAAGGTATCAGTAATGCCAAGGTACACGGAACATCTTCTCGGAGCTTACTTGATTGTTATCTTGGCCTCTTGCAATGAAGTTGCAGGTACAGACCGTACTCCGAAAAAAACATCAAAGGATGTCTCAACTTTGGAGTCTTTCTTTTGTGGCAGAGAAAGTCTGACGCTCAGCCCTGAGCATCTCTGGCAAACGCAGACCCAGTGTTTTCGTAGCGCATTGTCCAAGGACACCAAATGTCTCCTTGTCAACAAAGCGAAGTCGGCATCGGCCTCTTCGAAATTCGCGCTGGAACTGGGTTCTTCACGAGTGATGACTCGGCGCTTCTTCGAGTCCCTGTCCATATGCTCTATTTCCTCGATGATTTGGTCCTTTTGTCGACTTCTTTTACTAAAGCGAATTGTAAGGCTTTGATTGGAATTCGAACTATCAACCATGTTGCGCAATGCCTGAAGCTTCGGATACGGCCCTTCCGGCAAGAAGTTCTGCAGCGTAACATCTTGTCAGTATTTGCGAAGTAAGAAAAAAAGGTATAAAAGGAAAGTTTGCCACATATCACCTCGGGAGCGCTTACGAAATCCGTTTCTCCATCCGTTTCTCCATCAGGCTTTACTTCAACGTAGCCTTCAAGCGCATGAAGCGTCCTTTTACGCTGCTCAGGCTCCATTTCGTCTAATGCATCGGCATCATGCTGCAGAAAAGCATCCGTCCGTAGCCAAGCATCCTGTCTCCGTGCTCTTAAAGATTTGGGTTTCTTGATGGGCCTTTCCATTGGCTTTCGAGCAAGAAACCCAAGCACAGACCTCAGAAGGCCCGGAGTCTCGTCCACATCCATAATTCTACATGAGAAACGGCGAGCTTGGAGGTTTCGTGGATAGGCAACGGGGCTGCGTTGCGGATATACTGGAGGTTCAAAGACTAGAGAATCCAGTGTCGGCCGCGGTCGGACTGGTTTGTGGACTGTAAGTTGATAAATTTGGTAGGTAGATCGGATGTCTTTCAGCGTCCGCCGACTTGAAAAAGGTGCCCAGGCACGCGAGGCTGAGTCGCAAGCTAGGCAGTACTGAACTCAATATTTGACGTTGTATTGATGGCAGCTTGCATCGAGCTGAGGAGAAGTAGAGAACTAATGCACAAACGTCCCAAAGGATCCGCCTCTTAAGTGGTAAACATCCATGACTCCCCTCCATCGGCTGTCTTTCCGGTGGTATGTAACGCCTTCAGGTTGCATTTCAGGAGCTTGCAGCGGCCGACAGCGGCCGACAGCGGGATACTGTCATCCTTGCCTTGTTGGCCTTGATTGGCGCCCTGTGGCTGAAAACCTTACAGTATACAGAGTACAGTACACTGTATGCGAGGAAAGAAGAACCCCAGTCCCATCCTCTACATAGTGTCATTTGCACTTTCGGCTCCTGCATAGGTAAGAGTTTTCACCAGGGCTTGCCCAGGCGGCAAACCGGCATCCTCATCGGCCCTTGAGACCAGGCTGACCCTCAAATGTTTAGGCCGCCAATGCACGGTAGCAAGAATAGAACCCTAGGGGGAAAACGCCGCTGGTCATTAGCAGCTCCAAAGTACAGCATCCCATAAAAAGAGAAAAATCATTCTACACTTAATACTATAATAAATAAAGTTTAAAATTATAGATAAAATTAGGACTTATAAATAATCTTCAAAAGAATATATTACTAATAGATTATTAAAAATATTTTATTTTACTACTTTAGTTTTCCTTTTCTATAATTTTTATCTAATATAAAGTAAGTTAGAAAAGTAAATTAGTACTCTTAATTAAAAAAGAACTTATTAGATATAGATTATAAGGTTTTAATTTTAATATTAAAATATTATAAAATTATAACCTTTATTAAATATTAAATATAAAAAGAATTACTAAAGACTACTATATTAGTTAGATTTTGCTATTCTAATATATCTTTATATAATATACCTTTAATATAAGTAATTCCTTTATATTAAAGTCCTAATTAATAGTTAATAATTATATATTATATATATATCTACTATTAAAAGGATATTATCTTTAAATAGTATTATATATAACTTAATAGTATTATATAAAACTTAATAGTCTTATATATAACTTAATAGTCTTATATATAATATCTACTATTATAGGCTTTTAATAGTTCTCCCTAAAAATTATATTATAAATATAAATTAAGAATTAAATTTACATTTTAGGTTTTTTTTATTAGATAATAATTATACTTCTAATTCTTCTTAAGAAATTAAAAAAATAAAAGTAAACATTATACTTTATTCATTAGATTAACTTTTAATAAAAATATAAATCTAACTTAACTTAGCTAAATAGATATTTATTATATACTAAACTAGTCGTATAATGATAGTTAGCGTAGATCGGCGATGTATTATTCTACCTCTTTAGAACTAGGGTAACCTCTTTGTTGTGCGTGATAGAGTGTCTCGGAGAGAAGAAAGCATCTGCTGCCTCTGACCTTGATGGCTGTTCAATCATTTTCAATGCAGGACCAGGGTGCGAGGCGAGGTGCATTATGCTGTGGCTGACCTGCACGAATGAGTAGTCATTTTCTGCGACAGGAGCAGGGTGCCAGAACAGCTGCATGTGCATATGCAGACTGGTTGCATGTTCATGTGCAGACAGGTGCATCTTCCTTCGTGCAGTCTCCGACAGCACTGGTCGGTACAGATTGTATCACATTCGGCTGGCCTTTCGACGCATTGCTTTCTATTCTCAACCGCTTGAAAGGACGCAGGTCTAGGTCAGCCGAAATGGATCTTCGCTAGTCTAACCAACTTGTTTTCATCAACGCCGGTTTCCCGCGTCTCCGGCAACTCTACGCAAATTAGACACATATCCTCACACCTCTTAAGGATACCCTAGATATGTATTTATAAAGGTAAATATTGTGTCGGTCGGATTTGACCGCCCCGTTGCACGTTAGTACGATAGAGTAGATGAAAGGGCTGAGTCCCCCATAGCTTTTAAAAACAACTTTTTCCACTTTTTTATATTTAATTTCTGTTATTTGCCTTATAATCTGGAACTTGGCTACGCCGCTCTTGGTTTCTGACGATGTCTTGACCTACTACGATTCTTCGACCCTTTATACGATAATAACACAGTACGCCTTCGGTACAGGCATTTCCTTTGCACTAAGGTCCTGATCAACAGTCGACAATCGCATATAATGCATATACCCACCCTTAGAGGGACGATATCTTTAAATAGTATTGCGTACGACTTGACGGTCTTGTATAGGTAGTAGCTACTGCTGTAGGCTTTTTACGGTTCTCCCCGAACATTATAATATATACTATATAATAAAAGTTAAAAGTACCTAAATAAAGTATTTTTTTACTTTATATATTATTATTTATTTTAAATTAATTATTAGTTATAATATTATATAAAATAACTTTAATTTTAAAATAAATAAAAGTTAATAAATAAATAATATTTTAATTAATAATTAAATAATTTAAATTCTATTATAAAGTTAAATATAATATAATATAGTTAATAAATAAATAAGCTAGATAAGTAAGTAAACTACTTTATTTAACCTTTTATCTTTTAATTATTAATAATTTAATTATAATATAAAAAAATATCTAAAAGTAATTAAAATCCTCTTTTTTATTAATTATTATATTAATAATATAAGTATATAACTATATTATATTTAATTTAATTATATATACTATATTACTAATTATATATTTTGACTTTTATTTTATAATTATTATAAGTTTATATTTTTTTTATTTAATTATTTATATTTATTAACTTTTTGAAATTATTT
>NW_007930918.1:8306-12255 GCF_000280675.1 Beauveria bassiana ARSEF 2860
TTTTAAACTATATAAGTTATATATATATATATATATATTTATTTATTTATAAAATATTTTATTATTATAATATTTAGTTATTCAAATCTAATATTGGTTTATAATTAGAATATCTTAATAAATAAAGACTAAACTTATCTAGTTAAATATTAATAATATTTATATAATTATTATAGTAGAAGTTTTAGGTAAGTATACGGCTATATTATAGGCCTATACCTATTACATAGCTAGAGTGGTAAGTCTTCATAGATAGTCTGTGAGGCGCTATTCTGCCCTATTCTACTTACTCTAGCGCGTTACTCTCCCCGACCGCCTTGTCGAATACAAGCTTCGGGAGATCGGTCTTCAGTCAGATAGTTCGGGCTATGGGACTTTCAGAACACGTCCCCGTCGTGGCCTTGAACCCAGTTGTGAACTACCGCCTCAAGTTTCCAGCATGTAAGAACAATTAGCCGCGTCATATCCTCTGACCAAGTCTCACAGGTAGGGGCCGCTGTACAGTTTAGATTAGATCCTGCACCGACTGAAAAGCTTCCCGAATAGACAGATCCTGATGGTCACAAGTAGTGCTCATCTCTCTCCGTTTTTGCAGTCACTTTGTTCGTCCACCTTAACAAAACATAGTCGAGGTGCTACAACTTCGGCTGCTTGACTAATTCGTTCACAATTTTGCAGCCGGCCTCGTATGCTTCTCCAGTCAACGTCGGCGCGACAATGTATCTCGCCAGGTAGACAACCTAGCATGGTACAAAAGAAATTTTAAATTGAGAACTTAGGGCAGGTTATTCGAGGCAACAGGAGGGGAGGCTAGGAGGGCACCAGCAGCCGGCAAGGCATATACTGGTCAATAAG
Source organism: Beauveria bassiana ARSEF 2860 (assembly GCF_000280675.1). NCBI lineage: Eukaryota > Fungi > Ascomycota > Sordariomycetes > Hypocreales > Cordycipitaceae > Beauveria > Beauveria bassiana. The sequence goes on from NW_007930918.1 coordinate 9,162, forward strand.
TATAGTAAGGCAATATAGATGAAGGAAACGACGTGAATGATACTATCTATAACAATACGATACTATCTAATGTAAACTTTTACTTATAGCTAGGAAGGATTGCTCTTCTAGTCCGGCCTGTGTTAACACTGATCGCCTTGGGTCTCTCACGAGAACCACACGGCGTCAAAACCACGAAACAAACGATTAACACACTGGCACATCCTTAATTTCAAGTGTACCTGACCATTGCTGCGAATCTTGGCCCCTAGGGTGAACATTATCCCCTTCGTTGTGAATGTCAACATTCCTGCTCCTAAAAGTGGCCTGCTGCCAGATTCTCCACCAGCACTACCAAGCTTAGACGGCCGCCTCTCGTTCCGGTGGTTAGAGGCTCTGCAAAAGGTAGTAAGTCAAGAGACCGAGCAGGTAATATTTGAGTAGGCATAATCGAAGGCCTCCAGATACCCTATCATCTGAATGACAGCGGCGCAGACCACCAGGAAGTGCATAAATGAATGGGAGCTGCACATGTCGAATTTGCCAGGCCACCAACTTTCGGGAAACCTCATCTTTCAAATCACATATATTAGGACCATTTTCTCCCTGAATAGGCAAAATATGAGACTCACTGCATAAAGCGCGGTACCAGATAGAAGGCAGCCTACTTTTGCCACCATAGTATAGGTGAAGGCCTTTTTGTTCATCAAGTCTAGCCCGAACATGTCGAGCCCATGAATCAAGGGCGCCACGACGGACATGCCAGTCGCCACGAACGCTAGTGTTCGCATTGAGCGATACTTGTGGCTCTGGAGCTTCGGATGGACGTTCGTAAAGATGGTAAATGCCCCGAAAACCCCAATCTGTTGACCGATAAAGGCGGTGTTAGATCCAATTAACATTCCAGGGACGAAAAGGCCAAGCATATAGAGAGCAACTAACCATAGACCAATAAATATTGCGGAGCGTAGTCTCACACCGAAAGATTATGTATACTCCCAAGATAATGTCACCGACTATGAAGACCCCTATACCAAGCATATCTAATCTATGGCAGAAATGGTCCACGGTGCAAGAGTGGTTCATCAAAGTATGATAAAGAGCCGATAATGCATAGCAAATGGTCGCCGTAAGCATAAAGAATGAAAAAGCAACAAAATCAGTGCTGGTAACTCTGGAATATTTGCTAGCAAGGTACTGCAAGATGAACCACTCGCCGAGGAGGAAGACAGCGGCCGGAATGAGATGGGAATAGATGTTAACCGTCTCGTTGTGGAGGTAACACCAACTGCGGAAGGAGGCGCGAACCGAGCCCGATATAGGCCGGTAACCATGAAGAATCCACTCATTGTTGTCGTGTTGAAACCATTCCGGCATCTCATCGAATGAGAGAAGAGCCGGACGTCCTGCCTCACCGGACCTGGACCCGGGTGCGTTGTCCTCCATTCCCCGCCCTTTTCGCGCCTCTGGCTCCTTGGGCGGAACTCGGAGTCGGGGAGAGGACGCCATTTACTGTCGCGCCTGGTGATGTGTAATATCTGAAGGCCGGATCTTCAGAGTGAGTAGGAATGGAACCGAAGAAATGCGTTTTCTCTTTGCTTTGTATTTTTTTGTTGGGAACTGGCTAATAGACCCCCCCTTTCGTCTGCGCAAGTCTCCCGAATGGTGGCTTGGACTGTGGCGGACGCCCGATATCTTTTTGCAGGGCTGGTTGCCTCGGGCCACTTACACCTTCAGATGGACTTGTTGCCAATGTTGCCAATCAAGTCTCAAAGATCCTAGTCTCCGATGCGAAGGCCATGTGCCAACAATTGCACACTGTGCTGCGATGCTAACTTTAGTAACAGACCCCACATGCCACAGGCCACAAGCGCTAATCGTTTCAGGCGTAGGGACCTCAGTGACGCGGTAGTCTGTTTGCCTATGTTACGAAGAGGTGGCTGAACAGCCTGTTGTGGCCCCAGCAGCTGCCTAATTTGGTTAGAGTTCCCGGTCTTATCCGTACCTAGTGTGCCGTGTGGGGGTTCTGCGCTACGGAGTAAGTAACGCATCCTCCAGCTGAGGCCGAGCCTGAACATCCTGGCTCAGGCAACGCGACGTGGTTGGTTCATGCTTGTTCCGTCACCGGCCCAACGCGTCTCAAATATAGAATATGCAGTCAGCAGTAATTCTGGCGATACGCGTGTTTGGCAACAGTGATGTATCCGGCCCACCCACCCTGTTGTAATAGACGTACAGTTCAGGCGGCTAACAAAAAGAGGGAGGGGTATCAACGGAAAGGGCCGCTAAATCAAGAACACTATACACATCACAATATAACATAGTACTTCATCGATAAGGCGTCTTCTCTAGTAAATTACCTCTTTCTTTAACTAGAGGAGGCTATAGCCTACCTATAACGCATATAATATAGCTATCTAGTTCCTCTAAAAACTACTAGTATTTCTATTAGTTAAATAATGATAATTATTATAAAGTTATTAGTTTAAATTTATATTATTAATCAATTATTATCCTATAAGTTAGTATATATAGAGGCTATATATAAGTACTACTATATAAATAAAAGTAAAGCCTTCCTAGCTTCTAACTAATAAGAATTTAGTATTTTAATAGGTATAATACTAGTAACTTCTTACTTTTATAACTTAATTAAGCTTATTAAAATACTAAAAATTTATAAATAAATAGATATTATTAGCTTCCCTTTCTTCTTAGCTTCTTTACTAACCTATTAAGGTTAAACTTATATAATATTTTACTTATATAGTATTATAAATTAAGAATATCTTAAATAGTATTAAATAGGTAGTTATTTATACTAAAAGGTATATTAAATTAGGCTAAAAAATACTAAAAATATAATAAATAAATAGAATTTCTTAATAATACTAATATTAAAGCCTTATTATTTTATTCTATCTTAAAGTATATATATTATTAGTCTCTCTAAATTAGCTTAATTTAGCTAAATTAGGCTTAAAATTATAAAAAATAATGTTTTAAGAGAGAGGAAGAGATCTAAGTATTAATTTTCTATCTTCTTATATTTAATCTAGTATAATATATACCTATACTATTAAACTATAGAGCAAAAGATTAGGTTATTAAAAGC
>NW_007930918.1:12355-16200 GCF_000280675.1 Beauveria bassiana ARSEF 2860
CCTAGCCCTTTATATAAATTTTTAACTTATTTCTCTTAATAAAGTTATTTAGAGATTAATTTAGTAATTTCTTTATTATTATATTAACTAAGTTATTATTATTATTAATCTAATAGACTTTATATAATTTATATCTTTTATATAATTATTATAATATTATAATATTAATTATAAGTCTTTTTTTAAGTTATTTTCAGCTTAATTAAGTATTTATAAAAAAAGAGTCTATATATATAATTAAAAAGATTTCTAGTAACTTTATTTAATCTATAATTCTTTTAATTATTAAATTAATAATATATCTAAAGTTAATTTCTTAAATTATATTATATAATTTTAAAATTTAAGTTAATTTTATTTTATTTTTTTATCTTTATTAAGTTTTATATAATAGTATTATCTTTAATATTAATCTTATTATCTTTAATTATCTCTTTATATTAAAAATAATTATATATCTTAGCTAAGAACTTAAATCTTTATTATTAGTAAATAATCTCTTAATAAAAATAAATAATTTAGTATACTTAAGATTAATAAAGATATATTATAAACCTCTTTTTAATATTTTTTATTTATTAGCTAATTTATTAAACTAGCTTTTTAAAATGTTTATTTAATAGTTCTTAATATAAAATAATAACTAATAAATTAAATATAACTTTTACTTAATAAATATTTATAATATATACTTTATAAACTTTTTACTAAATATATTTCTTTTTTATTATTAAGATTTAGAGGTTATTAGCTTAGTCTTTTTAAGTAATAGTAATATTATTATTTTAATTAACTTAAATCTAGTAATTATTAAAGATTATTTCTTTTTCTTAAGTTAAGACTTTATAATCTTTAATTATAAAAACTACCTTTATAAGCTTAATTTACTCTTTTTCTATAAAAATATTATTACTTAATATAAGTATATTATTTATTTATAATTTAATAATACTAATCTTTATTAAATTTATAATAAAGAAATATAAATTAAATATTAAAGTTATTATATTTAACTTTTTATAATAATGTTAAATAAATAATATATTAATATATATTTACTTTTAGAATTTTATATAAAGATTATTTAACCTTTATAATTATATCTTTTAAATATCTAAAGTATAAAATTAGTAATAACTTTATTAAGATTATCTTTATTAGTAATATTATAAATTAAATATATATTTATTTAATAGCTCTTAACTATAGCTTAAGGTTATCTTCTAATATTACTAAAGTAAAAGCTATAATAATTCTTTAACTTATTTTTTAGATTATTAATATTTATATTAAAATACTATTTTTTTTATTATTATAATTTTAAATTATAAGTTTTAATTTCTTATATTCTTAGTTAATATCTTTATTTTTAATTTTATTAATAAATCTAGCTTTAAAGATTTATTAGTTATTATAAATTTTATAATCATAGATTTTAAAAATAAAGATACTTTAAATAAAAAAGCTATTAATCTCTATATTTACTAAGACTTTAAAAAAGTTATTAGATATTATAATTACCTCTTATTTATATAATTAAACTATTAGATTATAATAAGTTTACTTTTTTATTATTAAAAATATTATATATTATAATAATAAATATCTTTTATTTTCTTTTTTTAAGGTTTTTACTAAAATCTTTAACTACTTAGTACTTACTATATTTATATTAGTTATATTAACTTTTACTATATTAGTATAATCTATACTAGCTTTTATTATATAAATATAAGTTATATTAGCTCTTTTATAAAGTAAAAGCCTAGGCCCTTATCCTCTAGAGAAGGTATTTAGTAATTAACTTAAAGAGGAACTTATTATATTAGGTATTATCTTATAAATATATTCTATTATTATTATTACCTCTTTTAATAAAAGCTTAGGCTTAGTTCTTATAAAGAAGGTACTTAATAATTAAATTAAAAATAAACTTATTATATAAGGTAAAAATAAAGCTATTATATTAAGTATTACCTTATAAATAGGTTTTATAATTACTAATACCTTTATTACCTTTTTTAAAAATAAGAATAAATAAATAACTATTAATTAAAATATTATTAATTCTTTTAAAAACTTAACTATATATTTCTTATTTTTTATATTAATTATCTTATATAAACTAGTTTAGCTACTCTTTTTTTATTATATTAAAATATTTAATATTAATAATAGCTTATATAATAGTTTTATATTTAGATTATTTCTTATATTAAAGGTATAATAATTTAATATTTTACTTTAAGACTTTAAACTTTAGTTATAATTTATTAAATAATAACTTTATATTAAATAACTAATAAATAAAGTAAAAAATTCTTAGATATTTTAAAATATATATTAAAAACTAATAAAGTTAATATTTAGTTAGTTAAACTAGTTATATTATTAATAACCTTAATTATAAACTTAAGTTTTTAGTTATTAGTTATTATAGTTTTTCAATCTTTATTAGTAATAATATAAGCTTTTATAATATATTAAAATATTTTTTAACTTTATTTATATTATTATAGATTTTAATTAAGACTAGTTAAACTTAAATATATAACCTTTTAGTATATTATTTAAATTCTAAAGATAAAAAATCTATTTTAATATTATAGATAATCTATTTAGATAACTTAAGATATATATTAATATAATATTTTAAGATTATATTTTATATATTTTTAGCCTTTTAGTTTTAAAAATTAAGAAATTATATTATTGAAAAGGCTATTATTAAATTAATAATATAAAGAATAGGTTTATTATTAATATAATAGATATTTATAATTATTTTATAATTAAATTTATAATTATCTTTAATACTATAATATTTAAGAAGAACTATAAAAGTCTATAATAATAGATATTATATATATGAAACTATTAAATTATATATAATATAGATTTAAAAATATTATTTTTTTAAAAGTATAATATATATTTTATAAGAATATTAACTATTAAATAAAACCTTAATATAAAAAGAAATTACTTAGATTAAAAGTATAATATAATATTATTATTATATAAAGACTTGAGGAATTATAATAGATTATAATATTATTAAAGATAAAAGTAGTATAACTAGCTTTTAATTATAAGAAAAATAATAGAAGTTAAATATAAAAAAGATAAAAAATTTATTTTAAAATACTATAGAGGCCTTAGCCCTTTTATCTAGGCTAGCAAGTAAGGTATACTAGGTAGATCGATTCCGACCGATATAATACTAAATGTAAATTAGCTAGGTACTTTAGAATTAAGCTAGTAGATATTATATAGCTTATTAATCTTTTTTAAAAAATAAATTAGTTAGATTCTTTATTAGTTTATTATAAAATATTAGATAATCTATTAATTAATAAATAACTAAAGTATTAATAGATTTAGTAAAGTTCTTTTTTTATAATAAAGAATATAATTAATTTCTTTATATTTAGTATTTAAAAAAATAACTTTACTATTTAATTATAGGTATTTTAATATCTTTTTAAATTAGTATATTTATTAAGTTATTATATTAGATTTATAGTTTATTTATATTATTAATTAATATTAAAAAAAGTAGGTATTAAAATAACTTTAAAGTTAATTTTACTTAAGATTATTTTTAGTTATATAATATTTTATATTCTTATTAGTTAAATACCTTTAAAGCTAATAATATTATTAAAGATATCTTTAATTTTAAGTATTATAATAATTTTTATTAAAGCCTTAATTAAAGAAGGCTAGTATTAGAAATTCTAATAGCTTTTATATCTAAAATAATTCTATAAAATTCTTAATTTATATATCTCTTTTTATAAAAAATACTTTATTTTTAAGATTATTATCTTTTTTAGTAATCT
>NW_007930918.1:16300-18633 GCF_000280675.1 Beauveria bassiana ARSEF 2860
CTTATATATTACTTAAAACTTCTTTATATATTATAACTAATTTAAATAAAACTATTATTTATTCTAGAATATTTAATATAGTTATAATTAATATTTATTAAAGATCTTAATATTTATTTTTATTATTATTAAATATATTATAATAAAGATTTTATATTTTATTTATTATAATTATAATAACTTCTAATATTATTTTATTTTTATTCTTTTTTATAGTTTCTTTTGAGGAAAATCTTTTATTATTCCTAATAATATTAATTAATTATACTTAGTAATTTAAAATAAGTCTTAATCTAAGCTTATAATATAAAATAAATAAAGCCTTTATTAGTAAGATAATTAATATAAATCTAAGACTTAGCTTTCTAATATTATTAGAAATACTTAATTATATACCTTTATAGGTACTTCTAATTTTTTATATTTATTAATAAATATATTATATTTTATATTTAAGAAGTTATTATTAATACTAGTTCTTAAATATTTTTTAAATTTATAATAATTCTTATTAAAGTCTATAAGCTTATAGGAAATATTAATAGGTTTTTAATAAATAGATTTAGAATTAAAGTTATAGTTATTATTATTATTATAATAAGTATTATTTAAGAGTTTATTTAAATATTTAAATAGATTATTATTAAAGTTATTATTTTTATTTTAAATAAAGTTCTTAATATCTTACTAGAACTTTATTTATTACCTTTACTTATCTTATATTAACTACTTTATATATAATTAGATTAATAAAATAATTAAAGGAAATTATAATTATAGTAATTATAGGCTTCCCCTCTTAAAATCTATAAAGGTACTAAAGAAGGGGGCCTAGAAAGTAATATAGTAGAATAATAGTTAAATTAACTATTTAGGTTTAGCTTAGATCTTTAAGATAGTAGATATAGTATTTAATAATCTTCCTAGTTATCTTTAAGTATATTAAAATCTTTATCTTAAGACTTAAATATAATATAGTTATTTCTTAGTAGACTAGAGGGTATTTTTATATTAAGATTCTAGGACTCTAATTATTACCTAAAATCTTTATTATCTTCTAGCTAAGTAGGTAAAGTCTTATTTTAAAATAGATTATATAAAGAATTTATTATTCTTTTACTTTTTTCTTTAAGTATATAAATCTCTTAGTCCCTTAAAAAAACTTAAAATAAAGATCTAATAATTTTACTAAATACCTTATAATATTTATTTTCTGAATTTTTAAATTTATCTTAAAAAAATTAAATATATTTTTAATTAAATAATTCTTCTAAGAAAAGGTATTAAAAAAACTATTTAACTTATATAAATATATTATCATATTTTTCTTAAATAATTAAGTTTAGATTAATCTTTAATAGTTATTAATAACTTTATTTTAATATTATAAATATAACTAGTACTTCTATTTCTTAAAATATTATTTTTAATTTTTATTATATCTAATTTAATAAGAAAAATCTAAATATTCTCTTAATATAACTATAATTACTAATATTATTATTATAAAAGTTTTAATATTATAAATAATATATATTTATAGTTAAGAAAAAGCTTAAAGAAAATAAACTCTTTGTTTTTTCTTTTTTAAATTCATTATTAAGATAATAAAAATATCTTTTAAGGAAAAGAAATATAATCTTTATTTTAAATAAAAGGAATTTTCTTATAATAAATAATAAAAAAAGATTTAATATAATAATTTAGATATTTTAGTAAATATAAATACTTAAAGACTTTTTTCTTTAGTTAATATAAATAAATAAAATTAATCTATTTTTTTAATTTTTATAATCTAACTATTTATAATTTTTAATTACTAATTAATATAATTAATAAAAAAAAACTAGATAAGTAAATAAGTTACTTTACCTAATCTTTACTTTTTAATTATAAATAATTTAATTATAATATAAAAAAATATCTAAAACTAATTAAAATCCTTTTTTATTAATTTTTATATTTATAATATATATATATATTATATTTAATTTAACTATATATTTTAATCTTTATCTTTTAACTATTATAAACTTATATTTTATATTTTATTTAATAATTTATATTTTTTATTTTTTAAATTTTTATATTTTATATAAAAAATAATCTTTTAATTTATAATTTAATTTCTTTAATTTATTAGTATTTATTTATTAATTTATTTTAGAATTTTAAAAATATATACTAATATATATATAAAAATAACTTTATATATAATAGTTATTATATTTTTTTAAAACTTTTAAATATATTAAAACTTTAAATAAAAAACTATTTAAATAATTAATAATTTATTTTTATAAAATTAAAAATTATAAAACTATTTTAATTAT
>NW_007930918.1:18733-23173 GCF_000280675.1 Beauveria bassiana ARSEF 2860
ACCACATGCAATCTGTTTTATAGCTGAGCTATAAATCTGCGGTTATTTATCGTCTAAAGTTCAGTATATTATATGGTAGAGATCGGCAGATATTTCGTTGGCATCTTCGACATGCCATATAGTGCTGGAATGCAATTGGTACGGAGGTAATGGGTGCTATCGCTCCGATTGGTTCGCCACTAGGTAGCTGCAGTTCTGCAGTTGTTTCTTGTGGCTTTCATGATGTGCAAAGCCGACTGGTGGCAAACCAGCCTTGCCGACAACAATTGCGAAATTGTTAGTGAGACTCTTTATTTACTGCAGTCGCTTCCAGCGGTAGATAAATGTCGAACTCACAGTCGAAACTCACCGTGAGGAGGTTACAAGCCTCGGACCTGGCAACCTGGTTTCAAAGTTTGACGCGTCGCGTGTAGCAGTAGCGTCGGTATTTGGCTTGAAAATGCGATTCGACACATTCGACCGATGAAGTTGGCAAACGTGCTGCACAGAGGTAAACAACAGCCCCGACTGCCTTGGCCCCTAATTGAAACTGGGGCTGGGTGACCGAGCCTGAGCCCGAGGTTGAGGAGGAAGGCGACGGCAGCAAATCGATCAGCTTTGAGCCTATCAAGCCTATCAAGCCTATTCAGGCCATGCCAGCCAGACCAGCCACTGGCCCGAAAGAGGCCTGTTTTGACAAGTCGGAGGCATTTTCTTTTGACTCCGGTAGTTAGCCAAAGTGTTCCATCGAGACAGTATTACGGCCATATGACCTCATGAGGTGGCAAGGGGCCCCCTTCTGCCATTTCTACGTCCGCTTGCTCCTCTGCCGTGCCACGGTTGTAGAAGCAGACATAATCGAGGAAGAACGAAAGGTGAGATTGATATTTGCAAGTCCCTTTTCTTTCTCGGCACGGCAAGCGGAACTTGTCCATGCTGGCCCTCCGGTTTGGGCACTGACAAGAAGTGAAAGCCTGGCTCACAATCGCATTTGCCAACTATTTAACTCCTCCGTCATCTGATTCTTATTTGCCGAGAGCATCGAACTAGTATTCTTAAACCGATCCAAAGCTCCGATCTTTCGGGAGGCAAATATTCTTGGACGGACGGGGGCCCAGTAGCGCGACGCCGAGTTATTAGTAAGTTGTGCGATGGCGGACCTTTCTTTCCTTTACGCGGGAACAGGGGGTTTACTTTTTGCCTGGCCGGCCTTATCCTTGCTTTTAGTGATGGCTTTCACCGCGTAACTTGCGAGTTGCCTCGCCGTCGCTGCAAAAGGATAGTCCGCAACAACCAATGCCTGTACGCATGTTATGCATTATGCATCTGTGTGCGTCTGATAAAGGCGGCCGCAGCTTGTGATTTGACCAACACATGGCAGCAAAGCCGCGTCGGATGCATATGACCCTGCAATATAGCAGTACGTGCGTGGTAAAGACCCCCCCCAGCTCGGGATCGAATGTATCTTATTTACCCCAGCGAGACCCCCCCCCAGCAACCCACTAGTCATTGAGGCATCAATCCTGGCCGGTACCTGGTCTGCATTTAAAACGTACCCATATCACCTAGTATTGCGGACTGGGGGTAGGGGGGAGAGCAGGCGCTCGCATAACACCATCTCACCAATCTTCGCGCAGCTTCTTCCTCGCTGGCTGCCTGACATGAAGCACACCCACGCCCGTACGAAGCAACCTTTCTACCTCCTCCTGGCTAGATGTGCCTACATGGCTGCAATCTAGTCTTGTTTGGCTCTATCTGTACATGATGACGTCCCGTCGGTTGAGCCGCCCAATTTCCAATCCTGCATCCGTAATCGAGTCTCGGGAAGCATTACCGTTAGTCCCCGAACCAGTAACCTGGCACATACTAATTCGTCCGAAGGGGTTGAAGTCCGGTGTGATGAGTATGTATGGTCAATCAGTCAAAGTGTGCAATGTTGCGAGTGTGCAGGTGGGAGAAGGGGAGCAGACCAATGAGGCTTCACTTTTTCTCTCGGGTTGTGCCTCGCCTAAAGTGATATGCATCTTGCAGAGCCTTTAGGTTTCATTACCTTCTTGGCCCCTTCCGTCTACCCTCGTTCATCGCCGTGTTTTTTTTCCTCGTTCGTCTCAGAGTCATCCAGCAATAAGACTGTTCACCGGTTCTTCCCTCTTCTTTCTTCCACTTCTCTCCCCCTGTGCCTGAAAGCAGTCAAGACTCTGTCAAGTCGATCAGGGCTCTTTCTTACCATGCCACGCCGACAATCGGTAGCATATTACGCCTGCGAGCTCTGCCGTCGGAAAAAAAGGAAGGTGAGAGCCGCAGCATCCGTTTGTTTTGACTCCCATCTGAACGCTCCTCGTCCTCACCTATGTAGTGTGACGGAGACGGTGTGAGCCCTTGCAAGGCTTGTCGTGACGATGGCGCCGACTGCGTCTATCTCAGGCCCAAGCGCGTCTCCAAGGCCGATTTGCGAAAGGAATTGGCCGGGCTGCAGACGATAAACTCGGAATATAATGTCCTGCTAGATGCCATCTCGTCTCGCAACACAAGCCCCGCGCAGCTCAATGACATCATACAACGGCTCTCGGACGGCCAGTCGCGCGCCGAGGTTGCCGAGATGCTAACGCAGAGTCCCAGCAGCCGAGACCGTGACCGTGACAGAGGTAGACCCAGCCCTGGTACGACGAATCCGTGGCTCACAGCCATTCTGCATCTATCTAGCTGCCAGCCCTGCCTGTACCCGTCATGGTATTCTTTCTTTTCCGGCGTTCTAACTTCAGCTGTGCTAGGCGGCTCCCCGACTTCTGTCTGTACCTCCGTGTCGAGCCCCGAGACCTTACTCTCCAGCTCCCAAGAAGGCTCAAAGATCCCCTTCCTCCCCGTGAGCGCGCCGACGCCGCGCAAGACCAGGCCCCCCATGCACTCGTACGTCCAGGCCAACCTGGGCTACTACAGGTCGCAGCTCCCGCAGCTCTTCGACTTCATCCTCGCGCGGGTTTGCCTCTCGTTCTGCCCCATAAGCAAGGCGCACCTCAGGGCCGATCTGGAGTCTGGCGCTGGCCAGCACTGCTCCCCGGCCCTTCTGGACGCCCTCCTGGCCCTAGCGACCGTGCTGGCCCCGGAGAAAATGGCGGCCATGGTGACGCCTCGCACGCACGGTGGCGGCGACGACGTCCGGCAAGGGCGCCTCGGCGACTCGTTTGCGCGCGAGGCCATAGCCGCATTGTACAATGAATCGGGACTGCCGCACCAAATCGCTGACATCCAGGCCGTAGGGGTACTCGCAGTGTACTGCCTCAGCTGTGAAAATATCAAGGACGGTATCGTCTTTGCCGGTGATTTTATCGCTGCTATTACCGAGCAGTGGGAGGCCGGCCACGCAGAGGCCGGCTCTGCCGATCGCCAGACGCATGCCAGCTTATATTGTGGTGCTCTTTCACTTAACAGGTAACGGGAGCTGTTTCGCGATGAACAACGCCAGAGCCCCGCCAGAGCCCGACTGATTCTTTTGTCCTAGATTGCTGTTCTTAATCCAAGATTACCACAAGACGTTAGATGAGCTGGCCATCAAAGTCGGGCTGGACAAGTCTCCGCTGCAGAATAGCAGCAGCGCCGATAGCACAATCTCCAAGACCAACCTCTCCGGTTCGATCACAGGTGGGAATTGTACCAGAGACTCATCTTTCCAGCACACGTCGCTAAGTCTTTCCAGACGACCCCTTTTTCATGCGAGACCTGAGTTTGTTGCCCAACAACCCCAAGGCTATCGCGGCCAATCTCTTCAAGTTCACCGAATTGGTGTACAAGGCCCGGTATTCATCCGAAGAAACGTTGAACCAGGCGGTCAAGGTGTACCAAGACGGCCTGCGATGGTACGAGTCTTTCTTGGCCTGCACCCGCAGCTACCCCAGCGAGACGCCATTGATACTATTTGCCCAGTTAGTCCTCACAACACTCCCGGCCTTGGGGTCTTGATGTTTTTTCTCACCTCTTATCTCATATCAGCACCTATTATCAGTTTGGCGTCATGTGTCTCCTAACACCATACGTTCTCGAATCAGCCGCGATCGCTTCGGACGGGACTTTCCCCATGGTGGTTTGTTTGCAGGCGGCGGGGAGTATCAAGCAGCTGATACAGCACTACAACAGGCTGTACGACGACGGGCAGCTTCTTGAGTTTATGCCTTTCTTCGACGCCGCGGCACTTGCATTTTTGGAAACATGTGATACAAAAATACTCGTGTAATGATGATGAATATCTAGCTCCTTCCAAATGACTCGCCTTGCTCCGGGCAGTCTACTTCAGTAATATGCGGGAGACACCCCTGACCGACTGTCCATCAACATCAGCCTTAAATGCCTCAGTCCTGTGCCCAAACAGCAGAGCTTTGACCACCAGGTTGAGGACGTGGCCGAAGCATCGTATCCTTCGTTTGGAGGGATCTAGACCCCGCGGTTTCGCAATCTCCTCTGCTGCCG
>NW_007930918.1:23273-26888 GCF_000280675.1 Beauveria bassiana ARSEF 2860
CAGTGCCGAGTCCATATTACCAGCGTTGTCAAGCGTGATATACCCCAATTTGTCAAGTATTGCGTAGCTCTCTAGAATCTCTAGAACCTGCGCCGTAATATTCTCGCCGGAGTGCGACATCTTCAGCTCCGGTAGGCCAAGCATAAGTTTGGACGGTGCACCGTCATGATCAATGTAAAAGCAGGCTATACCATATAGAGCGTGCCGATTCCTGGACCGCCAGTCATCAAACGCAATATAGATCTTCCCAGGGATATTCCTCAGGTGGTCGATAATTTATGCCTTGTGTCGATAATGTAGGTCGACAATTCTCTTGCGCATAGTGCTGTAGGAAATGTGGGCGTTTGTCACAGCGACGGATGGATACAGATATTCGAATATACGCCGAAGACGACTGTGCTCAGGCTGACGGAAGGAGATGTTGGCATCGACCACCCACTCGAGAAGCAGCTTCCGAAAATGGTCCCTGTTAAAGCGTCTAATAAGAGCATTGGCAATAGCTTGCTCTTTAGGGTCATGGGTATTGAGGCTGTGGTATTGAGGCTGAGCATTTCCGCAATATTTCTAGATGGGGTCTTGTCTTTCCACCCCTTCTCCATCGCAGGTAGCCTCCTCCTAAACTCGTCGGCCAGCCGGTGCTCCTTAAATAGATTTTTCTCGATATTCTGTTTGCCGACGGCAGAGAACCTTGAGGTCTTTGGCTTTGGCTTCTTCAGACAGGGCCCACATACCCATTTCCGAGTCAAGGGAGAGTCGCAAGATTGGATATCGAATCCATGCTGCATTGCTGCCAAATCCACGAAGTCTATCTGCCTGCGCGTTCAGAGATCGTGAGCCCGGAAAACTTATTCGATGGGAAGATGCTCCAGTCATCTGACAAGGGATCTATGCTCAGGAGTGGTTCAATTGGCGCATCGCAGTCAGAAGTGCGCCGGCTTTTGATATGCACGTTGGCGTCCATTTTAGAGTTATGGGAAAGAGCATTGTAGGAGACACGAACACGACGCGTAGCTTGCTGAGGCATGACTTGTACTGAGTACGGATGCGAAGGGCAAAAGTGTGGAGAAAGGCGAGGTACCCACGACAAACGTCAAAGCCTTACACTGTACGAGCTTTGACACTACCCTACATTCTATGGTGGTTTTCAACCGGTGGTCAACGTGGGAGCTTCAGCCATGGAATTGAGTCCTTCAACTTCAACAGCAAGTTGAATGGATTGAATTGATGCACGTGACTTCAATTTCCACAAAATGGAAGACGTTGAGGTGGAGGTTGAATTGATGACCAGCCTGCTTCTCCGTATCTCCCACTCTGTCGTTCTTGCTGGGCAAGGGCATTATAGATGTATCGGAACAGCTCCATCATCTCTCGACTTGCCAGCCCAAACTCAACCATTTTGTCCACACGCCCTGGTCGAATAACAGCCGGGTCGATACGGTTGACATGATTAGTTTGTCATGATCAAAACTCGGCCTTCCACGGAAGCTACTCCATCAATTGCGTTGAGAGGACCGGAGAGGGTCACGTGGCTGCTTGTAGACTCCTTCGACCCAGCACCGCTGTTTTAACGACTCTTTGCGCTTTCAGTTGCATCGATGTCCTCCAGAAGGAGGATGCATCGTGTTGGCAGGTTGCGCATCAATTTGTTGAGCGTCGTATCGTTGACTTTGGACAGATTCATGGCATAAACGTCTAGGCCAAACTGTCCAGCAGCCGCCAAGCTGAGACTTGTTTTGCCAGTTCCCGGCTCGCCATAGAGCAAGTAACCGCGGCGGTAGAGCAGGTCATGCTCAATCAGCATACCAAGCTACCGCCTCTGGATCAAGATACTCCGCAATGTCGTCAAAGAAGACGTTTTTCACGTCCTCGGGAAGGATGACAGTGATCGCCGCTGCTGCCCACGAGCAGCAAGTCTCTCTGACTGCTTCAACGGCATACCGCGAGGACGATTTCGCGCCTGCATGCTCAGAAGCTGTAGAGCATGCAGACGGTTCACGCGCTCGAACTCCGATGTCTCCGTGCCTGTCCCAAGGTCTCGCATGTGGAGCGCCAAGCGGGAGTAAAGATGAGGCAATATTCATTCCATCCGATTCGGAGTCGGAGTCGGACGGTGAAGCAGGCGCTTCATGCGCTCATCGACAAGAAGACCGGCTTAGCGATCGGTTAGACTCCAACCTGTGCTCATCGAGTAAATCCACCGCCGAGGCAGCTGAGCAGGATCATGGGCAGGCAGAGGACGGGAATGAGTCAGTGTTGAGTGACTGTGACTATGAAGCGGGCGACCGTGCCGAGCTGCCGCGGCAGTCCCAGTCACATGAAAGTGTCAGCCAGAACGATTCAGGCTCTTGTGACGGGGATGGCCACCCTTCCGACTAGGGCGACTGTGACGGCTCCCACGATGCCGACAGTGGAAGCAGCAGCGACAGCGACGGTGGTAGTGACGGCGATGCCGACGCTGACTACAACGATGACGGGAGCTTCAGCGATACCGACGGCGAGGACAGCGGCCGCAGCAAAAAGCGCGGGACGGCGCGCTCGCCTTCGGTGACCAGTTCTGACAATGTTCATGCTGATGACCCTCCCGACGACCTTCCCGACGATAATGCAGAGGAGAACCCTCCTAGGCCGCACAAACGACAGAAACTTGCCCATGACGAAGAAGACATGACGCCTGTCCGTCGCCAAAGTCTATGCCTCGCTCTGGAGGACGCCTGTCACGATCGCCTAGAAGGGCCCAGCCAGCCAGCATGCTTAGCCCACCGGCTTCTCACAACCCGTCCGAATTTGAGAGCGATAAGGTTTCGGATTGCGGTAAGGCATCAGCAGCATCCTTCGGTGAGTGGCAGTTGCAAAATGCCGCATTGAAATGCGTGACAATTGATGGGGTCACCACGTATCAACTGCATTTCCAACGAGCGCAGGAGCATTCCTGTAGCCGACGACGAGAGACACGACCACAAAGACTAGTCAAGAGCAGCAATGGAGGAGATCGAAAACCAAGGGATGAGACGAAAGGCCGGCTGTGTGGTATGTGCAAGAAGTCGGGTCATAATGTGCGAATCTATTAGGAAAAAAAAAACCGACATGAACCCAATAGATTTGGCCAGATAGAAGTTTCAAATATACGGTACACTTGGTTCCTCGCTGTGCCACCCGTTTCGGTCTTTGGGCTAGTCTACCCAGTTAGATCCCCGCCACAGTAGGACTTGCCATCTACCCGGGAACCATTCTTTTTACCAAGCGAGATTCGGTAAGCTTTCCCACTGAAACCTTCTAAACAAGCCAGAAACGAATGCACAGTGAACCATGTTTTCCAGCTCAAAATCTCGTGTTGATATACTTGCCCCATCAATTTGGTTTAATATCCGCGTATTTTTTTCTCAGCTTTTGCCATTCGCAGATCTGAAGGCTGTTTCCACTGATTGCCTGCTTGTGACAAGGGGCATATCGTTCTATCGAGCGAGCAGGCGTTTTCCTTGTCGTCTCACAATGGTTCTTCGTCGTGGGATCCGCCGCACACTTTGGGTGAGCCCATTTATGACATGCACAAAGACTGGCTTCCATGCGTTGTCTGGAGAGCCTCGCCCACATAATTTTCAAGGTATCTGATGACAA
>NW_007930918.1:26988-44755 GCF_000280675.1 Beauveria bassiana ARSEF 2860
TCGGCGCAGCGTGAGCACTTCAACATTGTGATAAGGTGCCAGAGGCATATTCATCGTGTGCTATGCCGAAACTCTCATGGCGAAGTGGTTTAATGCAGATTGCTGAATAAATTCGGATGTGAAGATTAGAACAACAAAAGACAGCTGTCAGAGGAGAGGGAGCGGGGTTTCAGATTATGGAAAGGGGCGGTGATTCAAAATAAGACGGGAAAAAAAGTTATGTAAGAAGAGAAGATATCAATAGGCATGAGTAACATGTGCAGGGCTTCAATCAAAATTGAGAGGAATGGATAGATGCCAGGCAATGTTATACACGCCACGACTTGATAGGGAGGATGCCTGTCAACGAACGCTTCTGACAACCAAAGGACAAGGGAAAAGGAGTGATATAGATGGCAGCAATACTACCACGCCAAGGGACCCCCGGCTGGCCGACGGTGTAATGTCTCTGAGCAGAAATCTCAAAGACAGATTAAATTGCTGGAACAAGTAGCCGAGATGAAGTAGCCAACAGCTTGCCGGATGGTTCAGTTAGCAAGACAATGTTGATGCCATGCAAGTCCATTAGACAACAGACTAGCGGCCTCAGTCGACAGCATGAAGGTAAAGGAATAGAGACAAGGGGGGGTGTCGATTGAGTGAACGACGCAAGGTTGGATGAGGAAAAGAGACAACAAGCTGCGTGTGTGAATAAGCCACTAGGAGAAGAACTCGATGCGGAAATATGCGTGGGCAAAAAGGTTTTGTGAGCTGTCTAAGAAAGGACGTCTGCGCAGGCTTGGGTCGGGAACTGACGCTGTGGTAGATTGGTGGCGAAGAACCACTTTGCCGTCGCTTCGGACCGGGCAGGTTGCAAGGTAAACATTCGTGGGGTGCACCAAAGCGGTAGAAATTTACATGATACGAGACACTCAACCAGGCAGCGATACCGGGATGGGTCAAAGAAGGATGAGAGATCTGTAAAGAAAGAAAGAATAATTAGGTGGCATTCCGGGGTTACCATACGCGAGCCGGCCCCTCCTTCATACTGACTGACCTACAGATATGTGACCGACTATCGTTGGCGGTGCCAGAAAGAGCTGAGCGTGGGGGCTTGCGGGGCGCTCCAATAACGACCTCGGTGCGAGTTTCTTTGATCATTAGACAAGATGCGCCTTATCAAAAATAGAGCCTGGGAGTCGCTGTGAAAGCCGCATTGTTCCGCAGCATGAGGGTGTGTGTAGTTCTTTGCGTGATGGCAATAGGCTGTCCACACGGGCCAGAGGCAAGGCAGGTACTTTGGAGCGAGTTGTGTAGGCGGTCGGCGGTCCTCCTTCTATCTGCTAGGCTTAGAGAAGCAGAGAAGAACCAAAGAGGTGGTGGACAGCCAGTTTCCATGATACCCATGTCTGTGCTTGCTCAAGAGTGGCGGTAGAGATGGGGTGTGTGTGCAGCGCAGGCGGCGAGGTCGAGTGTGCAATCCATCCATAGCCAAAGCCCCGCCTTCTAGAAGCAAGTGTGGTGAAGACCCCGACCGAGCTGAAAAATAAACCAATGACTGCTGGATCTCGCAGAACGGGGACGTGTGACGCTGCGATTGCCATGGCGCATCCCCTAGCCGTTCGGCAATACCGACATCGAAATGTAAATTAGAGTGAGAGCTGCAGCAGGGATGCTGCAAGACCGCAGAGGGCTGCTGTTGTTGGTCTACCTTGCCCTCGTCATGCCTTGGTTAGTAGTCATGGCGCTAGTGTCAAATCGCCTGTATCACACTGCCAGAGCGTGCAATGTAGGGAGGGCTTGTCGAATGCAGCCGGCACTGGTGATGTAGACGGTCTAGCGTGTCTTGAAGGACATGCTCGAGGACGCCGGGGCAGGTTCCCGTGCTCCGAAGCGTTGGGCATGCTTCTCTGCAAGGTAAATACCGACTAACAGACGGCCAGTGCTACAGCCCGTGCCGAGGCCTTGACTACATGCTGGCGATGAGACCTACTTAGTAACGTACTAGGGCGCGCCAGGCACCCTTGCCAATGCAGGCAAACTGCCTCGCTTGTGCGGAATGCGGCTGCGACCTGGCGCTACAGGGGACCGTGGTAACTGAACGCTTGGGACGACGCGAGACGGGAGGAGGGCAACCGAGATCTGGGATGAGAGCGGGATCGGACTGCCGAAGGGTCTGAGGACTAAAACAGGCGCAGCGGTGCAGCGGTGCAGTGAGGAACCAGCCACGTTGGGATGCTAGGGATGATCCGAAGATGGTGCTTGCTTGGAGGAAACGCGTTCATGCAGCCCAACGTCCAGGGCTACCCGGCTACCTACCAGTATTACGTGCTTGCCCCAGGCATGCAGGCGCTCGGCCAAACCAGCGTGCAAACAGAGTGTTACAGCGGGACAGAGTGCTCCAGTGCCTTGCAGTGCGCCAACTATGCCACCAGGTACTTAGGTACCTACCTACCTACCACGTGGCCAACGTCTGCAGATGCGCTGTAATAATTAATAAGCCAAGGTGCCCCCCAAGCTGTGGAATCTTGTCCGCCTAAAGCTGCGCCATCGCCAAGCACCTTGCTGAAGCAAACGCACCTGCATTTCAAGTCACACACCTTTCTCCTGTCTGCGACGTACACCTCTCGCAATGGGTACGCATCCACATCCTATTCTCGCCGAATGCCTTTTAGACTCGGCTTGTACTGCTATACCCTCCCAGTGCGCCGAGGCTCTGGCCGGCTTAACGGCCCGTCCCGCGTCAAAGAGGTAGGTATGGTCAATCGGCACACCACGCCCTCACCGTGCTAAGTTAGCACCCAGGCAATATAGCCGAGTACAACCTTTCTACAAAGCCATCAACAAAACTTAGCTTCACAAGAGGCTGTCCACCAACAATATTGAGCACCATTAATATGCTACAAAAGGGCCAAATCGCCATTGACCGGAGCATGGGTCACGATGCTCCGCGGGCCTGTAAGTTCGTCGAATCGGCCAAGGCACGACGAGCTAACGAAAATATGATAAATGACAACCTCGGCGTCTTGGCCATCCTTCTACCTGTTAATAAGTGGTGCCTCTGCTTCGGTTTTGCTATGGGCTAGTGTCGCTGAGGGGCTGGCAAAGCGCTGGCGGAAACGATCGATGGAGACGCAACTGGTTTGCAGGCCTATTCCTGCCAGAACATGTATCTTTTCAACAACTCGTTCTAAGTCTCTTCTACAACCCTCGGTATTTCCTTTATGACAGTGTTTATGTTGATGAAACTGAGTATTTTCTCGAGGCTTTCTATGCCATAGGTCGTTATTTTCTTCTTTTATCAAGAACGAGTATTGGCAGCCTTGCCGAAACTGGTGGCAAGGGTTACAGATACAGCGCTCTGATATACTGGGACAGATGATCGCAGCTTGCCGACGCTGGCGACGATCGAGCGACGATTTTATATGGACCGCTCGCCTTCGGTAACCAGTTTTGGTAATGGTCATACTGACAACCCTCCCGATAACAATACAGAGGAGAACCCTCCTAGGCCGCACAAGCGATAGAAGGTCGCTCATGACAGAGCAAACACGACGCTCCCTCGCCAATTCTGCCAGCACACATGATTAAGTTGTTTATCTGTGCTGGTGTACAAGCACGTCGTGAAAAAGCTGCTGTTCTGCGCAGGAAGGTGAAGGGTAGTATTCTATCTTTAGTGCAGAAAGCGGGCGACCTAACCAGTTAGGTTGTGACTGCTTCGATCACCGCGTCACAGGTAAGCATATTATTTTACATATTAGCTATCTGTCAGCACAGGGCAGGTAAATGCAGTTGTGGCAGAAGTTACTAGAATTTTTATAGCAAGCGATCATCAGCAGCTGTATCCCAATCAAACATTCCCAAGTCCTTCAGTGACAACAACAACGTGTTGTCTGCAGCTTTAACTTACCAAACAGTACCGCTTCCCTCCTCTTGAACAAGCGCCTCGTCCTTGAAATCATTGTCGGTCAGCGGATACGGCCATGGGGGGAACGACCGGCGGCTCATAGTTGGCAATCCCGGACAGCATGAATAGGTTAGTACAGGGGCTATCTTTGCTATCCACCAGATCCTCATATGCAACCCCGGAGATTGGTATGCGAGCCGGTGGCAAGCCCCGCGTAAGTAGCGTTGCCAGGAGGACTGATGTATTGTTTAGGACAAGTCTACCGCTGGATGGCACATTCTCATATAGTCAAGAAGGTCACTGATAGACTCACGCCTAGGACGCTGCCAACTGGTCGCCTTACTGTCTACATTTGAAAGAAATTCGATGCGCACATACCTTTTCATCGTCACGTTACGTAACGGGAAGATGAGAACGCCGTAACCGTATCGTTCCACCGCTTGAAAGAGGGGTTCTGCTGTTTGTTGAAAATAGTCCCATCTTTTTTGTCGTTGTTGCGAGCCCAGCTCAGGGAACATTTCTCTTGCAAACGTTTCGATCACGCCACTTCCGTCTCCATTGTGTACTTCTCTAGTCGCGTTCCGGTATTCGGCCATCAACTGAACCATATAGAAACGTCGCTGGATCACCGTCAAAGTCGGCAAGCTATAATCTTTTATTTCCAGTGTATCACAGCGCTGTAACTGCCACTGCAGCCGCTGAACCCTCGAGAGAGACTTGTCTAGCTTCGCGACGTCAGGGTCTGGCCATCGCAGGGCGTCCACCACTCGCCAGGCATCCTGGAGGCCATTTACTAAAGTGTACTCAGAAATCTCCCTTCGAAGAGGCTCGAAGATATTAGCATCTTTCGTCGTTGAAATCGGGGACCGGCGGTTTCTGTTTCCTGCCAGGACCTCGGACTTTGGGTTTTGCCTTGGCAGAAGCCGCTCGCGTCGATGTCTGCCCTCGCTTGCTGGGCGGTGCCGTTGGCAGCGGGGCCAGTGTGGTAAATAATATAAACAATACAATATTGGCGATATGAGCACCTTCGCAATATTATTGTATTGTCAGAGGGTGCATATTGTATTTCGCAAGACAGCACTGATGCATATTGTATTGTATTGTCACAACCTTGGCATATTGCCAATAAAACAATACATACAATATATTACACGTGACTGCAGCTACTACTACTAACACATCATGCCTTCAAAGTCCCGTATCCCGAACCATGATTTTAAGCACTCTGTTGCTTCAATTACATCACTGCCCATCCGATTTCGACGATCGGTAATGGTTATTCTTGTCCCCGAAAAGAGTCTCTCAGGCTCCGCCGACATGGCAGGAATCGACAGTATATCCACTGCCATTTTACTCAAATTTGGATACGTCTTTTGCTGTGTTTCCTCTAGCCACCATGTAAGAGCGCCTGTGAATTTATAGACCCGCTCAGACTTGCAATAGTGCTCGTACTCGTCTGTCATAGGTGCCGGCTGTAGATGCTTGTTCCTCCATTGTAAGAACTCGTTTGTAGCCATCGGTTCTGGCTCAGATAATGGAAGTGTCTCCACAGGTTTATATTCATCCCAAAGCGCCGCAACCAACGTCTTCGATGGTGCCACCCACTCCCTCTTCCAATTCTCATGTATATAATGCCATTCATACGACGGGTGGAGCACAATAGCTGCAACATAGGCTGGGGATTCGTCCGTAAGGCGATAGTACTTGTCCAGTTTTGCCCAGCCAGAGTTGTACATTGGCGCGGCACTATCAACGCCTTGTGTACCCGGCGGGTACGAAGTGATGATCAGCCAAAAGCAACCGATGGCTTTCGCTGGGCGGGTCTCGTTATGGGCTATCTCAATGCGGCAACGTATCGGCTGAGACATCGCTCTTTGCTTTCACCCCTCGGCGGAATACCGGGGAACACGATCCATGCCCCCCCCCCCCCAAACCAATCGCGCATCTGGGCTGCGCCTTTCCCAATAATACCTACGCCAGCGGCGGCAAGAGGCATGTATTCACGTTCTGTACATATTGGCATTTTGAATAATTGGTGTTGGGCGCTAAATAAGCCACTATTATGCGTACTGTGCTTCTCTAATAAGCCTAAGGGGAACGCCTCGGGCAACTATATGCATGTAGCTGGTCGTTTACTGTCTTAGATATCTTTTCTAAGAGCTGCGCGTGAGTATCTGTATACGCCTGGAAGATGTGTGAGCGGCATTGCGGGTTACTTGAATTTCCATGGCAGTGCTTAGGCAATATATCTGGCAAACTGGCAGTCTGAATTCTGTTGTCCTATTCAGCCACGTATTTATGCAATAAAAGGCTTCAGTTAGGCACGTCTAAGGTTTCTGGTTGAATACTCTTAGCCACTGTGCTATCCGGTTTGAGTGATCATATATCTAGATCTAAGCGCAATTCTCCCTTCGTCATTTCTAGGATGCCCCATGTAATGGTCCTGTCGTCCCGTGTCCTCGGTGGTCTTGACAGGGGCGTCAATCAGCCAGTTGGATTTATGGGCAAAATTCCAGATCCTAGCGTCAGGAAAGTCGTGCGCGAGGAGATCTTTAAGCAGGTGAAGCTTCGGGGACGGTGCGGTTTGACATTCAGCTGCGTTGGGTCCTTGGGTTTTTTGAGCATCCCATGTGTGATACGGATGTGCACCGAGGCCAGGGATGGCGATGATCCTGCATCGTAATCAGTAACGCGTGCAGGTCGAATGAGCAGTTCCAACGGAATCAAACTTGGCATCATCTTTCCCAGAGAGAATTTGCAGTGTCCCAAAGCGATTCTCATCGCGGGGTCGACAGATCTTGCCAATGACGCGATGGAGCGACCTGGCGAGGAGGAGCGTCACTATGGCCAAGCCAGCGCCCCCACCAAGTAGTCATCCATCTCTAACCTGTCGTCATTTTAAGAGTCGAGCTTGGAAAAGACAGACTGTGAAGCTACGAAAAGAGTGCGACGATTGCACAAGCGTGTGACTGCCTGAGAAAGGTTCGTAAACGAAATGATGGCGCAACAATGCACAGCGGATGGGTTGGGACGCCGCGAATTTTATTCCTTCGCGGATGCATGGCTGCCAGTCGTGTAGTACTTGTTAAAGTGCCGGCCGGGATCGATGCTTGTGGTACCTGTATAGCGCTCTGGGAACTGCACGGCTGAAGCCTCCCCGCCATAGCAGCGCTGGTTGCTGCCATAATACCTCGCCCAAGTGCAGGCGGCAGGCCTCAGCTTTCACCGACTAGAACAAGGACAGTAGCAATACATTGGGAGTGGCTGTGTCATTCTGCTATTTCTGTATGAAGTTGCAGTTCAGCCCCTTGGCAACCCAACAAAACCCTGCCACAACGCGAAGCCCACCGCAACGCTCGATGTCACACCAATCATTGCAAAACCCGCCAGCCACGTACAACTACATGTGCTTCCCTTCCTACCATCACTTGCGTGCCTGTGTCTCACACGGCCACGGCTCTGCCGCCGTGCGCTTGTCTTCCTCTACTCCTACGCGGCGCTGCTCTCGCACGAGAGCGATTTCCTCATCGCTCAAGAAAAGCACATGCTGCGCCAGAGATAACATGGTGCGGGTGGCGGATACTCGTCGAGCAGCTGGACACCGAATACATCTGCCCCGCATCGACCAGCGATTTGTCCACGGGGAGCTGCGTCTCTGAGTCGTCTGAACGAGATCTGCGCCCCGGCACGGACGCCGATGCGCGGATAGATGGCTCGCTGGGATCGGTACCGCGCCTGTTTCCACGATCACTTTGCTTGGCTGGCCAAGCAACATTATTCATGGCCATTGTCCTGACTGCCATGCAGGTCGGGCTGGCGACCGAGTCCCTCGGCCACAATCAGGCGTTTCGATCTGCGTCGTACGGCTTCACGGGGTTTTCTGTTCTGAGGGGCCTCATTGCCGGCCCAGTTATTGTCCTTCAATTCTGTGCCACCTTTCTATGGAACTGGATGAAGGCTCTCCATCGGAAGGGAACACCTTACTCTGGTGTGCGCTCCGTATAAACGTCAACGAAAGTAAGATTACATGACGAAGTCGAAAACCGAAGGATGAATGAACGTCGGCAATTTGATCGCGCAGCTAGCCTGGTCATCACGGGCGAACCTGTCAAGAATTTTGCGAACACGCGACATGTCCGAAGCATCTTTGCCGACAAAGCGATGCACCGAATTATGCACGCGTTCACCATCATGGACGCCGTTATCATGGGCTGCTCACAACGGGCACGAGGCTATTGCTAGCTGCTGCTTGAGGCGGGCGCTAAAGCCGCCTCCCCGCCTACCCCCACCACGATCGCATTTACATAGGTGGAAAGTGGCAAAGAGCACTGGCATAATGTACACTCACGGGCAAGACTACCAAAAATTCGAGCCCATACAGCGCCTGTAAGGCGATAGAGATGCCAGACTCAATGGCGTTGTTGCTAACCGCTGGGCCTATCGCCGCGAGGCACGTGGGTGGTGATGCCTCACTTGGGCAAAGGATGCCCGTTTGCTCGAAGTAGTATATGGCAGCCAGTCGTTTGGTCCAGTCGTATGGTGTAACCTCGCCACATGGAGAAACGCCTGCCCGGCGGCAGGTGTGCATGACGGCAGGCGAGATAAGGATTTCTTCTGCACTAGTCACACGCGCCAGCTGCACACACTGGGGGAGCATCAAGTAGCTCATACTGTCAGAGTTATACAACAGAATTCTGTGCCAGAGCATCAAAGGACACTCTTCTTGTGCATGCGTGTACATTGCAACCGCTTCAGGTGAAGGTACAAGACAGGGGAGCTGGCACCTCCAGAGAATACATTAGTCGCACACGCCAGCCGCCCGTGGTGCGCGTCTTGGCAGCCAGGGTAGCGTTCGCCTGAAATGGGATGAAGGCCACACGCCCGTGCATGCTCGGTTGGGGTATGGCCAGAACTTCATTGTGTTTGACGCACTCACCACTTGTCACAACACTCCGAGTCGATAATTCAATACTGTATCTCTGGCGCTAAATATCTTTAGATGATGCCGGGTGGCAAATTGCTAGAGTAGCACGTGTTCACGTAGCCTTTGAAGAAGGGGACCGTAGAAAGTGGTAGAGAGCTAACGGACTGGAAAGCGCGTGAGGCTCCTAGAGCGAGTGCGAGAACTAACGAGGGAGTTCGTTGTATCTCATGCATCCGGAAACATAGACCAATCATGACGACTGGTCAAGCGATGCAGATAGCTTTCAAGGCCAGCAGGATTCTGGCACTGATTAGTCTCAATATGCATCTCCCGCGCCGGCGAGCAGTCGGAGACGTGCAGGGCCCCGTGCAATTTGCCCCCAGCTGTCAGACATCGGACGAAGACGAGCCTACGGACCCTATAATGTCGAGTGGAAAATGTCTATAATCGTCGGCGGTGGGCAAGCGAATTAGTAGCCGGTATTGAGATCCGATTCTACCAAAGGACGCGGTCACTTCAATCGATTGCTCCAGCCGCGAAGTTCACAGCGGGGCTATGGACAGGGAGTCTGCTGATGTTAGTGAAGCCCGCGACGGGGAACCGAGATCCTTGCATTTCGCCATTGCCGGGTGTTTGCTTCCCATTCCACAGCAGCAATGGTCGTCCCGCCTTCAGGCATTCCTTGTATTCATCAGAAGACACGTGTGTGTTCGTGTAAAGAAGAGGCTTGCTTGACTCACATGAGGCTGAGTCAGGGGTGCTACATACGAACGACGCGGGGTACAGCGGCCGGCCTGTAAGCTACTTTGATTGGTTTACTGGCGGGCAAGAATACTCAACATGGTAAAATGAATGTAAATGAGCATCATTCTACTCTGAAAGACTGTAGGAATTAAACTTCTTTCGCACCAAGCCAACTTTAGAGCACTATTGATAACTCATATGGTCTAGTTTAGACCGTGAACATGTCTTTCTGATTACTCACAAGCAAGAGCGCCATCCTCCGACTAAAGTTATTCGATTAGTGAATATCAACATCGCCAAAGTCCCTCAAAAGATCCTCAAGCTGTAAATCTGCTCGCTTAGCCTCGCTGTCATTGCCGCCAGCAACGGGTAGCAAGCCTGTCACAGCTACAGTACGATGCAACACGCCAGCTTCGTTATGACGCACCCGATGAAAATACTTCACCATGTACATTGGCACCGCCAGCCTATACAGCCTAAACGCAGCACGGATACCGCTCAGAGTATCGGCCGCCGGCGGTAACGTCGGATGCATCTCAAAGAGGCACTGACAAGCACGGACCAGCGAGTCCATTTGCACAGGCGCGTCTGGCTCTTGCAGCAGGACGTAGGCAGCAGCTCCCAGAGCGTAAGTGAGGTAGTACTCGTAGCGGACTTGGCCATGGGCGCGAAATGACCAGACCGTCGACACCAGATGGCCGGCATGTGCGGCACATCGCTCCCGAGGGCCGAATCGGCCAAATTCTTGTTTTGTCATGTGAGTAAAAGGACGTAGGAGAGTCATGCTCACCGTCTCCAGGTGGATGCTATTCAGTTCTCAGTCATTGTGCGTCTCTGTAGTACTTTGGGGCGGTCGACTTACTGCAAAGCAATGACGGACGGCAGCACAGACTGCTCAAATCGCAATTCATCGGGAAGCCCGTATTTCCAATTGAGCAAAGCGTCGTAGAGCTTCAATGCATAGCCCGGCTTGGATACAGCGTCGGTGCCGTTCTGGTCGGGATGTAGATAGTTTAGTATCAATTCGACAATCTCCGAAAGCGCAGCATCTGCCTCCCTGATAGCCACCTGCATTGATGGCTGCATCTGAAGGCTCAGCGGGTAAGGATACCAACAGTATCCTGCGGAATCAGTCTGTCGAAGTGTGAAACTGCTCTCACGCCACACTTTCTCAATCTTTGGCGGGCGGGTCAACTTTCGAATACCAAGCGCCTCAGTAGATCGCCTAGCCAATGTCAACACATGAGCATCATCATGAGCTCGGGCTCAAAAGTCCACTCACCATTCAGTGCAATACATTCCCCACATACACCAAGAAGTAGCTTCTCGCTCCAGCCTCCGTCGAGGCTCGGGCACCGTCTGGTCAGTAAGCTCGTCCATGTTCCTATCGTTGAGAATTCTATAGACATCCATGCATCGCGCCAAGTCTTGCAGCGTTCTTGCGCCAGTACCAAGACTAGCCTCATAGATGAGCAAAGAGTATAGGCCTTGCATAAGAGCAATGGATGGCCGGGGGCAATTTTGCAGGTGAAGCTCAGCTTCCTCCGCCCACAGCCTCCCCCTTGTTTTGGGATCCGCAGGGTCTTTGTATGTTGCTGGGTCCATCGAGTAGAGCTGAACGCATTAGAGCAAATCAACTTGCAGGTTGTGTTTTGACTTACGCAGCTCAAGGCTAGTAGGCAACTGACCAGAAATGGAGAGCAAAAGTCGCTGTCGGTATTGTCGTCATAGTCACCTTGATTCCCTCTTCTGATCCTTCTAACATCCTCTTCGAAGATTGGTCGATAGATGATACGCTCCACAATATTGTCCCAGGTGAAGAACAAGTTGAGCAAATGATTCATGCGGCGATCATCAGTAGATACCCTGGTCCAGTTGGACAATGGCAAATCATGACCTGATACATCCACAAAGAGGCTTGGATCTACCCGTCGGTAGTAAGCATCAGTGTCGTAGCGTTTCTCAAATATAAAGTCCCAGTCTTCGTATCTAACAATACGTCAGCAGTGGATCCAGCATCGTACTATGGGCATCACTCACGGGGACGTCAACAGTGGACGGGAAGCAGAAGCAGGATATTGTCCCAAAGGCGGCCCAGTGGCTGCAAACGCTCGAGAAGAGGATTGCAGCAAGAGGCTTGCACCGGCTATATCACCAACGGCAGTGTCAACGCTTTCAGCTTCTCTAATTCTCTGCGCAATTTGTTCAGCGTGCACGCTGTCTCCGCGGCGTATCAGGTCAACCACGCTCGCATAGTTTTCTGTGCGTTCCCTTTTGAGCTGCTGAGATGTGACACCAGGCGGAGCAGTGTAAACACAGGACCAGTTTCTTCTGGCACATTGGCGGCACTGTGGCCGGGCGCTATCACACTATACTCTTTGACATCAGCACTGGTCTCTCGTGCTCGACTGTACGCTCATCGAAAATGATTCAAGCCCGCCTGCTTTCCTTGACTGGCGAGCGCGCTGACTCTTACCTTGGTTTTTCGTGTCCTACAGCCTGAGGTTTCGAGTTAGTTTGCAGTAACAATCCATAGCGTGAGGCTACATACTGTTGCAAGCATTGCTTACTAGCCGGCGTCTGCGGGGTGGCGGTGCCTCTGGTCGTCGCTCTTCTTCACCCGGTGGTCTGGGCAAAAGTCTTGGTAGTGAGCCTCGAGCTTGAGACATTTTTTGTGAGCTTCAAGAGCTTCAAGAGAGGAGGGCATCCTGGATTGAAGTGGTGAGGGATGGCAGTCTACTTATACAACGGCAGAAAGCAAGCGTTACGTAAGTTGTGGCTTGGTTTTGCACAGATTGAGAAGGAAAAAGCATCATTTTTCACTTTTGACAGCAATTATTATACAGTTTTGGAGGTTTTTGAGAAGGAAACGCTGTGGCATGGCCAATTGGGCGGCTCGGAGAGAGCTCCGGACTGCAATATCCACACGCTGGGTCATCACTTTGAGGGCTTGATGTCTCACTCATGCCTTACACATTAGAACCCTCTTTGTGTGATATGTACCGAACGGAAAGTTCCACAACTTCAGGATCAGCATATTTATTGTCAATAAAGTGCTGAACAAAGCATCCACATCCGGGCAATGGCTAGTGCGGGCAGTGTCTGCGGGATCGACATCGCAGTTTATCAGTAATGCCCTGATCTTGAGTTTTCCGAGTACTGAGGACTGGTGACCTAAGGTACATTTTGTTAGCGTTTTTAGTAGATCAATTACTAACGTACTATTCTACTCTATGTCTACCTAGTAAGCCACTAGATAATAACCCTTCTATTATAATACTATTAATTTAGCTATTTTACTTTCTAAAACATGGGACTCATGCTTCACCGAAAAAGGGTTCCCGCAAGTGCGGGGTACACTAATCTTACGGCGGGTATGTCGTCATGCACCGCCAACACAGCAGCGCAACGGGCCGTCACACGTTTCCACTGTAATAGTGGCATGTCTTTCTTCTCCGCTCCACAGATAATGCCCCGCAAACTTCATCCGACATGATCATATCACAGCTTTTTGGCTCGCAGATTATGTCCAGACGTCGGCAAGTTAAAACCGCGTGCCAGCGCTGCCGCCAGAAACGAGAAAAGGTGCGTCCTCTCATCCCGCCTTGCTTACGCGCAAACAGACGCCCCGCCCGCCACCAGCTCCCTTTTCTGCGAATATTGTCCTACCATTGCAATTGATGCCATCTCATATTTGTATGTATGACGCTGACACCTGATTTCCCGCTCAGTGCAACGGAGAACAGCCCTGCAACCGATGCGAGCGACAGGGCGAAATCTGCGAGTACAAGCGCTGCGAAAGGGTATCAAAGAGCGAACTGCGCGCTGAGATTGGAAGACTGAGGCAGCGTCTGGAAGATGCCAAGTCGCAGCGGGCTCAGGGCAGCAGCATCACGACGAACGATAGCGCCGCGCTGCAGGGCTGTTTCGATGCCGTCAAATGGTCTAATTTGGACAAGGGTCCTTTTGTGCTGCCGGGAGGGGATCGAGCCGCATTCTTGTCTGGTTCGATGTCGGAAGGGATCCCGCTGACAGCTTCGTCCTGCTTTGACCAGCTGCTCTCCTGGCGATCTTGCCATCCTACGTTCCAGCAGAGTAACGCGTCGACGTCATCTTCATGGCCACCCTCATATCGTGAGCTGTCACTTCCATTGGCACCGCTTGATGCATATGCGACGCTGGCGCAGACAGACAGGTGGACGCAGGTAGGGTGGACTTGCGCACACATCCGGCACTTGTTCGACGTCGTTTTCACTTGGGACAGTGTCTCTTTTTATATTCTGCGCAAGAACGAGTTTCTGCAAGACTATGATGCCGGTTCTTCCCGCTTTTGCTCGTCAGCTTTGGTACACGCATTGTTGGCGCTCTCTACGAGGCTGGCCAACGAGAGAGAGGATGACTCCTACCATTTGCCCTCTGGCTGGCTCGGAAGCAAGTATTTTCTGCGCAAGGCCAAAGCTCTGCTTCTAGAGCAAGGATCGGGCCAGAGCTTGCCGGACATTCAGTCTCTGGGTATACTGGCCCTTTATCACATTCGATGTGGCCCCGAGAACGAAGCAAGAGAGCTGGCCGAATTGTGCACCGCGGGCATCCGCTCATTGTGCCTTAGAGAGTGCGATGCAAGTGAATTGGATGAGCTATATGTCAAGGTTCGAGTGACAACGTACGATGGCGCAATATCGCTTCTTAGGTGTGTTTCAGGGATTCGCCTCTGCTACTTCATGGCATTCAACCATGACTAATCTACATGCTAGGATGTTTGATCTGACCACTGGGGTGCTGTTCAACGAAGCTGGAAGCACTTTGAAAGATTCCTTGATACTGGACCAACTCCTATGCAATGACGCAGGAGCAGGTACAATGCGTCCAGGTAAGCCGGTGCTGCATTTGGAGAAACCAATAGAAGCCAACGTTTTTCTTTTCAGATCTTTCTACTGCGATAAACTTCCAGCCTGAAAACCCCCACGATCTCATTGCCAAACTGTTTCAGCTCACAGAAATGGTGTACAAGGTCATCGTTGCGAAACGAAGAGCCTCTCCATCGATAAAACGGTACATCATTGCAACATACCAGAAATGTCTCGAGTGGTACCGCGAGATATTCGAGCTCGTTGGAAACGGCAGCAGCCGGAGTCCATTTATTCTCTTTATTCAGTAAGCTGCCATTATCGTGACTTAATTGAGCATGCTAACGACGTCGCGTAGCATGTACTACCATTTTTGTATTCTCTGCACCTTTCGACCAATTGTCGGTTTCGACTTTGCCTCTTCTGAGGTCCAGCCTCACGAGGTGTGTGTGCAAGCCGTACAGTCTATCCTTACCCTTGCCCAGTCCTATGACGATCTCTTTACACTACAGCGCGTGCCAGCTTTGGTTCCGTACTTTGTATGCGCTTCTGGACTCTTTGGCCTCGCTATCGAAGATAGCAAAGAAGACATGGACTTTGTACAACTGCGTCCCATGGCAGCAATCAGTCCGCAGCAACCCCATCCACCAAACTTGCAAGTAGCCGGCTTCTTTCCTCCCGAGACGACAGCACCGTTAGAGATAAAAGTTTCGACGGTGGTCCAGGCCCGGCTTTTGCTGTCAAGAATGGGCGCAAGTCATCCTGCGGCGGCAATAGCCAAAAAGAAACTCAACCAAAGTCTAACAGCTTGGCGGCGGCGGTCAGGAGGAGCTGGGTCTGACTGAACGCAGAGTTCATCGATGCGACGGCTTATTGCACATCCACCGCTGAAGATTTATGATCTTCAGCGTGTATAAAATTTACCCACATGCAAAGCATTCGGTCGGAACTAGTCGAAAATGATGACATTATATAATACAAGTACAAGCAGCTGGGCAACTTCTCGGCGGCTGCTCTCTGTGCGGCTTTCTTCTGCTGCCATCCTCTGCGTTTCTTTTCACGGCGCTCCGCCTGCCTCCTGCTTGCATTTCGGATGGCCACACAAAATTGCCTCATCACGTTTCGCAGCAATCTCTCGGCGAGCCAAGTGCTCGCCGTCAAAGTGGTCGTTAAGTACCGGCGGACGGCACCATTTAGATTTTCGCGCCTCAACTGACAGCTGCTCGTCACCAATGCAGCCTGGACACTGCGTGACCTCCATAAGAAGCGGGAAGAGATCTGGCTCGAAATCTAGTTCCGACGGTGCGTCACTTTCCGGCGACTCTTGCTTGATGGAAGCCTCGACCCTGGCTGGCCGTTGCCCGCGTCTAGTTCTGCCTGTTTCCTTCTTATCGCATAGAGCCACCACAGCTCCTAAGAATGCATACTGAGGCATCTTTCAACTGAATTGTGACGATATTTTGGCCCCCGAAGCATGCAGTGACCTGCAATCAGAATCCCAAAGTGCAACGAGTTGGTCCACTACATGCTCCCGTAGATCGTCCCAGTACCGCCCCGCCAGTGGAGGCGATGCCGCCCAGCGCCCCTGCCGCTGCGCTCTGCAGCGTGGCGAAAACACGGTCATCAACTGCAGCCGCTGCGGAACCCAGGCCCTCCGTTGTTTTGCGGAATGGGACATACTCATCCGATGTATTGGCCTTTATCTACAGCGACACCGCTTATCCTTGATCCTCTCTCCGGAGCGCGAGCAGATCTCCACTGCCGATGCTGGAATTTGACAGTCTTTTCGAATATTATTGGCTAGATTGATGGACGACGCCAACAGCGCCTGATTCACTTGCCCGGAAAAGCAGCAGCCGAGACAAAGGTTTAGACGATGTCTGATAGTCAACGTTTGTTCTAGGAGTTCCGTGGTAGAAACAGGCACGCTTCAGCTCGACATCTCAGTCACTGTGTCTACCAACACTTGCACTCCCACTCGTCATAGAACATATCGCGTCTTTTTTTGCATGTCCTTACTGAATTTTTGATGTGATACTTTCTTTCTCGCCAAATTCAGGTCGCAGATTTTCCCACCACTTGTAAACCAACATACATCATTCCTACCGCAGCCGAATCTACAATGTCCTACCAACGCAAGCCGTGGTCCAATTCTGACTTTGTTCAATCCCAAAAGTCCCACGACTGGATCGAAATTGCTCAGAAACTAGGTTCAAGAACAGCAAAGTAATGTCGCGAGCGCTACCACCAGAATCTGGAGCCGCCCTTGAACCACAAGCCTTTACACCTGAAGAAGGGGCTCAAATCGAACATGTCGTGCTGGAGATCGGCAAACGCTGGACCAAGATTGCACGCAAGCTACATGGTCGCAGCGCTAACTCTGTCAAAAATTGGTGGTATGAAAGGCATAGTCTCCGCATACAACCCGTCACCAAAAGAAGAATCCTGTTAGGGAGGAGTATTGCAGCCGAACCGGCACAAGAGAAGACATAATACGGGCATTACCACCACTAAATACGACGCCGATTCACCGCCGGCCAGCGTTTTGGCTCCCCTGCTCGCTTAAGTCTCCAGACTACGAAGCTTATCCAAGCACAGCATTACCATACAAAACTGCTGTCATTCAACATCAAGGTATCGAAATAACATCGCCACGAGCGTCGCCCGGACGCTTTTTGTCTAGCACTGATACAACGCGCAGCGTGAATTCTTCGGTGCAGCATCCAGGTTTGCCCACTATACCAAGCTGCCCAGTGCACCAGCAAAGTTCCGACAGCATGAGCAAGGAGCAGATGAAGCTGTCTTTCATACTGGGCTGAGCTGCAAGTTGAAAATACCCTTGCTGCATAAATGTACAATTGATAGAGGAAAATCGAATTCATATCTGTACTTGTACGCTTGTCATGCATCTGAAATGTAGCTATCCGGGTCGGTCACAGGTGAACTGACGCTTGCAAATATTTATTGGAATTGGAGATGATATTAAATTCACATGAGAGCCGCTATTGCTGACCTGGGGCCGCACACCAACCAGCCGCACGCGTAGCAGGATTTCCACTCCTTTCAGCAAGCCCTGCCTCAGCTGCACACTAAACGGCAGCAAGCAACTACCAACCAATTCGCTCAGCGAACCCTGTTAAACATCGGCTTATTTTGGTAACGTTTCATTCTCCATGAAATCTTTTGGTGTTCGCCTAATTGGCAGAGGATATATCTCATCCTACACATTCGGTTCAATACTTTTGTTATACGGAATTCCCATGGACAGAACAAACCATGTCGATACGGGTTGGAAAGCAATTGTCGTTCGTGGAGCAGTAGTCATAGTGCCGATGTTGTCGGCGCACTAAGACATAAAAGTCGGCC